>NC_072418.2:64966250-65276875 GCF_028858775.2 Pan troglodytes
ACAGATAGCGGTGTAGATATTTCCATGTTTATACAGATCGCGGTGTAGATATTTCCATGTTTGTACAGATCGCGGTGTAGATATTTCCATGTTTATACAGATCGCAGTGTAGATATTTCCATGTTTGTACAGATAGCGGTGTAGGTATTTCCATGTTTATAGAGATAGCGCTGTAGATATTTCCATGTTTATACAGATGGAGGTGTAGTTATTTCCACGTTTATAGAGATGACGGTGTAGATATTTCCATGTTTATACAGATGGAGGTGTAGATATTTCCATGTTTATAGAGATGATGGTGTAGATATTTCCATGTTTATAGAGATAGCGGTGCAGATATTTCCATGTTTATACAGATTGCGGTGTAAATATTTCCATGTTTATACAGATCGTGGTGTAGATATTTCCATGTTTATACAGATACCGGTGTAGATATTTACATGTTTATACAGACCGAAGTGTAGGTATTTCCATGTTTATAGAGATAGCGGTGTAGATTTTTCCATGTTTGTACAGATGGCAGTGTTGATGTTTCCATCTATACACAGATTGCAGTGTTGGTATTTCCATGTGTATACAGATGGCATTGTAGATATTTCCATGTTTATACAGATGGTGTTGTAGATATTTCCATGTTTATACAGATGACTCTATAGGTATTTCCATGTTTTTACGGATGGCATTGTAGATATTTCCATGTTTATAGAGATAGCAGTGTAGATATTTCCATGTTTATACAGATGGCGGTGTAGATACTTCCATGTTTATACAGATACCGCTGTAGATACTTCCATGTTTATACAGACCGCAGTGTAGATATTTCCATGTTTATCGAGATAGCGGTGAAGATATTTCCATGTTTGTACAGATGGCGGTGTTGATGTTTCCATCTATACACTGATTGCCGTGTAGGTATTTCCATGTGTATACAGATGGCATTGTAGATATTTCCATGTTTATACAGATGACTGTATAGGTATTTCCATGTTTTTACAGATGGCATTGTAGATATTTCCATGTTTATAGAGATAGCAGTGTAGATATTTCCATGTTTATAAAGATGGCGGTGTGGATATTTCCATGTTTATAGAGATAGCGGTGTAGTTATTTCCATATTTATACAGATGACGATGTAGATATTTCCATGTTTATACAGATAGCCGTGTAAATATTTCCATGTTTATACAGATCATGGTGTAGATATTTCCATGTTTATAGAGATAGCGGTGTAGGTATTTCCATGTTTATACAGATAGCGATGTAGATATTTCCAAGTTTATACACACCGCGGTGTATATATTCCATGTTTATACAGATAGCGTTGCAGATATTTCCATGTTTGTACAGATAGCGGTGTTGATATTTCCATCTATACACAAATGACCGTGTAGATATTTCCATGTTTATACAGATGGAGGCGCAGATATTTCTAAGGATATGTAGATGGCGGTGTAAATATTTCCATGTTTATACAGAAAGCGGTGTATTTATTTCCATGTTTATATAGATAGCGGTGTAGATATTTTAATGTATATACACATGGCTGTGTAGATATTTCCATGTTTATTCAGATAACTTTGTAAGTATTTCCATGTTAATACAGATGGCGGTGTAGATATTTCCAAGTTTATACAGATAACGGTGTATATATTTCCATGTTTATACAGATGGCGGTGTAGATATTTCCATCTTTCTACAAATGGCAGTGTAGGTATTTCCATGTTTATAGAGATGGCGGTGTAGATATTTCCATGTTTATATAAATGGCAGTGTAGATATTTTCTTGTTTATGTAGATAGCGTTGTAGATACCTTCATGTTAAAAGAGATGGCGGTGTGTATATTTCCATGTTGATGGAGATAGCGGTGTAGATATTTCCATGTTTATAGACATAGCGGTGTAGTTATTTCTATGTTTATAGAGATAGCGGTGTAGGTATTTCCATGTTTCTACAGATGACTGTGTAGATATTTCCATGTTTGTACAGATGGCATTGTAGATATTTCCATGTTTATAGAGATAGCGGTGTAGATAATTTCATGTTTATACAGATCGCGGTGGAGATATGTCCATGTTTATACAGATACCAATGGAGATATTTCCACGTTAATACACATAGCGGTGTAGATATTTCCATGTTTATACAGATAGCGGTGCAGATATTTCCATGTTTATACAGATGGCTGTGCCGATATTTCCATGTTTATACAGAGTTCTCTGTAAATATTTCCATGTTTATATAGATGACAGTGTAGATATTTCCAGGTTTATACAGATGACTGTGTAGATATTTCCATGTTAATACAGATGGCGGTGTAGATATTTACCTGTTTATAGAGATAGCGGTGTAGATATTTCCATGTTAATAGAGATAGTGGTTTAAATATTTCCATCTTTATACAGATATTGGTGTGCATATTTCCGTGTTTATACAGATGGCGGTGTAGATACAGCCATGTTTCTGAATATGGCAGGGTAGATATTTTCATGTTTACATAGATGGCGGTGTAGAGATTTCCATGTTTACAGAGATTGCGGTGCAGATATTTCCATGTTTATAGTGCAAGTGGTGTAGGTATTTCCATGTTTATAGAGATAGCGGTGTAGACATTTCCATATTTATACAGGTAGCGGTGTAGGTATTTCCATGTTTATACAGATGGCGGTGTAGATATTTCCATGTTTCTAAAGATGGCGGTGTAGATATTTCCTTGTTTATACAGATAGCGGTGTAGATATTTCCATGTATATACAGATAGCGGTGTAGATATTTCCATGTTTACACAGATAGCGGTGGAGATATTTCCTTGTTTATACAGATAGCGATGTAGATATTTCCATGTTTATAGAGATAGCGGTGTAGATATTTCCATGTTTATAGGTATAGCGGTGTAGATATATCCATGTTTATACAGATGGCGGAGTAGTTAGTTCCATGTTTATGGAGATGGCATTGTAGATATTTTCATTTTTATAGAGATGGCGGTGTAGATATTTCCATGTTTATAGAGATAGCAGTGTAGATATTTACATGTTTATACAGATGGCTGTTTAGATATTTCCATGTGTATACAGATGGCATTGTAGATATTTCCATGTTTATACAGATGACTGTATAGGTATTTCCATGTTTTTACAGATGGCAATGCAGATATTTCCATGTTTATAGAGATAGCGGTGTTGATATTTCCATGTCTGTACAGAAGGCGGTGTTGATATTTCCATCTATACACAGATGGCCGTGTAGATATTTCCATGTTTATACAGATGGCGTCGTAGAAATTTCCATGGACATGCAGATGCTGGTGTAGATATTTCCATGTTTATACAGATAGCGGTGTAGATATTTCCATGTTTACTCAGATGTTGGTGTAGATATTTCCATGTTTATAGTGCAAGTGGTGTAGTATTTCCATGTTTATAGAGATAGCGGTGTAGACATTTCCATATTTATACAGGTAGCGGTGTAGGTATTTCCATGTTTATACAGATGGCGGTGTAGATATATCCATGTTTATACGGATGGCAGTGTATATACAGCCATGTTTCTGAAGAAGGCAGTGTAGATATTTCCATGTTTACAGAGATTGCGGTGTAGATATTTCCATGTTTATAGTGCAAGTGGTGTAGGTATTTCCATGTTTATAGAGATAGTGGTGTAGACATTTCCATATTTATACAGGTAGTGGTGTAGGTATTTCCATGTTTATACAGATGGCGGTGTAGATATTTCCATGTTTCTAAAGATGGCAGTGTAGATATTTCCTTGTTTATACAGATAGCGGTGTAGATATTTCCATGTATATACAGATAGCGGTGTAGATATTTCCATGTTTACACAGATAGCGGTGGAGATATTTCCCTGTTTATACAGATAACGATGTAGATATTTCCATGTTTATAGTGCAAGTGGTGTAGGTATTTCCATGTTTATAGAGATAGCGGTGTAGACATTTCCATATTTATACAGGTAGCGGTGTAGGTATTTCCATGTTTATACAGATGGCTGTGTAGACATTTCCATGTTTATACATATAGCGGAGTAGGTATTTCCATGTTTACAGATGTAGCGGTAAAGATATTTCCATCTTTGCACAGATTGCGGTGTAGACATTGCAAACTTTAAACAGATAGCAGTGTAGATATTTCCAAGTTTACACAGATACCTGTGTCGATATTTCCATGTTACAGAGATATCACTGTAGATATTTCCATGTTTATACAGATAGCGGTGTAGTTATTTACATGTTGATACAGATAGCGGTGTAGATATTTTCAGGGTTATACAGATAGTGGTGTAGATATTTCCACGTTTTACAGATAGCTGTGTAGATATTTCCCTGTTTATACAGATAGCCTTGTAAATATTTCCATGTTTACACAGATAGCGTTGTAGATATTTCCATCCTTACACAGATTGCAGTGTAGATATTTCCAAGTTTACACAGATAGCTGTGTAGATATTTCCATGTTTACACAGATAGCGTTGTAGATATTTCATTGTTTATAGAGATAGCGGTGTAGGTATTTCCATGTTTTTAAAGATACCAGTGTAGGTATTTCCGTGTTTATAAAGATAGCGGTGGAGATATTTCCATGTTTATACAGATAGCGGTGTAAAAATTTCCATGTTTATACAGATAGCGGTGTAGTTATTTCCATGTTTATACAGATAGCAGTGTAGATATTTCCATGTTTATAGAGACTGCGGTGTAGATATTTCCATCTTTGCACAGATTGCTGTGTAGATATTTCCATGTTTATACAGATTGCAGTGTAGTTATTTCCATGTTTATTCAGATAGCGGTGTAGATATTTCCATGTTTATACAGGTAGCGGTGTAGAAATTCCCATGTTTATACAGATGGCTTTGTAGGTATTTCCATCTTTCTACAGATGTCAGTGTAGATATTTCCAAGTTTATACAGATGTCTGTGTAGATATTTCCATGTTTATGCAGATGGCGGTGTAGATATTTCCATGTTTATAGAGATGGCGGTGTAGTTATTTCTATGTTTATAGAGATAGCGGTGTAAAGATTTCCATGTTTATAGAGATGGTGGTGTAAGTATTTTCATGTTTATAGAGATAGCGGTGAAGATATTTCCATGTTTATACAGATAGCGGTGTTGCTACTTCCATGTTTATAGAGATAGCGGAGTAGATATTTCCGTGTTTATACAGCTCGCGTTGTAGATATTTCCATCTTTATACAAATGGGAGTGGAGATATTTCCATGTTTATACAGATAGCGGTGTAGATATTTCCATGTCTATAGAGATAGCGGTGTAGCTATTTCCATATTTATACAGATTGCGGTGTAGATATTTCCATCTTTATACAGATGGCGGTGTAGATATTTCCATGTTTATACAGAAAGAAGTGAAGATATTTCCATGTTTATACAGATAGTGGTGTGGATATTTCCAAGTTTATACAGATGGCGGTGTAGATACATCCATGTTTCTGAAGATGGCGGTCTAGATATTTTCATTTTTATAGAGATGGCGTTGTAGTTATTTCCATGAATAAAGAGATTGAAGTGTAGATATTTCCATGTTTATAGAGAAAGCAGTGTAGGTATTTCCATGTTTATAGAGACAGCGGTGTAGATATTTCCATATTTATACAGATAGCGGTGTAGGTATTTCCATGTTTATACAGATTGCGGTGTAGATATTTCCATGTTTCTACAGATGGCGGTGTAGATATTTCCTTGTTTATACAGACAGCGGTGTAAATATTTCCATGTTTATACAGGTAGTGGTGTAGAGATTTCCATGTTTACAGAGATAGCGGTGTAGTTATTTCCATCTTTGCATAAATAGACGTGTAGATATTTCCATGTTTACGCAGATAGCTGTGTAGATATTTCCAAGTTTACACAGATAGCTTTGTAGATATTTCCAGGTTTACACACATAGCGTTTAGATATTTCCATTTTTATAGAGATTGCGGTGTAGATATGTCCATCTTTATACAGAAAGCGGTGTAGATATTTTCATGTTTATACAGATAGCGGTGGAGTTATTTCCATGTTTATAGAGACTGCGGTAAAGATATTTCCATGTTTATACAGATAGCGGTGTAGATATTTCCATGTTTACAGAGATAGCAGTGTAGATATTTCCATCTTTGCACAGATTGCTGTGTAGATATTTCCATTTTTACACAGATAGCTGTGTAGATATTTCCAAGTTTACACAGATAGCTGTGTAGATATTTCCATGTTTACACAGATAGAGTTGTAGATATTTCCATGTTTATACAGATAGCGGTGTAGATATTTCCATGTTTATACAGAAAGCGGTGTAGATATTTCCATGTTTATACAGATAGCGGTATAGATATTTCCATGTTTATAGAGATAGCGGTGTAGATATTTCCATGTTTATATAGATGGCTGAGTAGATATTTCCATGTGTGTACAGATGGCGGTGTAGATATTTCCATGTTTATACAGATGGCGCTGTAGTTATTTCCATGTTTATACAGATGGCGCTGTAGATATTTCCATGTTTATACAGATGGCGGAGTAGATATTTCCATGTTTATACAGATATCGATGTAGATATTTCCATGTTTATACAGATTGCGGTGTAGTTTTTTCCATGTTGATACAGATAGCGGTGTAGAAATTCCCATGTTTATACAGATTGCTTTGTAGACATTTCCATTTTTCTACAGATTTCAGTGTAGATATTTCCTAGTTTATACACATGTCTGTGTAGTTATTTCCATTTTTATTCAGATGGCGGTGTAGATATTTCCATGTTTATAGAGATGGCGGTATAGTTATTTCTATGTTTATAGAGATAGCGGTGTAAATATCTCCATGTTTATAGAGATGGTGGTGTAAGTGTTTTCATGTTTATAGAGATAGTGGTGTAGATATTTCCATGTTTATACAGGTAACGGTGTTGTTATTTCCATGTTTATACAGATAGCGGTGTAGATATATCCATGTTTATACAGCTCTCGGTGTAGATACTTCCATCTTTATACAGATGGCAGTGTAGATATTTCCATGTTTATACAGATAGCTGTGTAGATATTTCCTTGTCTATAGCGATAGCGGTGTAGGTATTTCCATATTTATACAGATAGCGGTGTAGATATTTCCATGTTTATACAGATAGCGGTGTAGATATTTCCATGTCTATAGAGATAGTCGTGTAGTTATTTCCATATTTATACAGAATGCGGTGTAGATATTTCCATCTTTATACAGATGGCGGTGTAGTTATTTCCATTTTTATACAGACGGCAGTGAAGATATTTCCATGTTTTTTTAGATAGTGATGTAGATATTTCCATGTTTATACAGATGGCGGTGTAGATACATCCATGTTTCTGAAGATGGCGGTGTAGATATTTTCATGTTTATAGAGATGGAGGTGAAGATATTTCCATGTATATAGAGATAGCAGTGTAGATATTTTCATGTTTATACAGAAAGCGGTGAAGGTATTTCCATGTTTATACAGAGGGCATTGTAGATATTTCTAGGTTTATACAGATATCGGTGAAGATATTTCCATGTTTACAGAGATAGCGGTGTAGGTATTTCCATTTTTGCACAGATTACGGTGTAGGTATTGCCAAATTTACACTGATAGCGGTGTAGATATTTACAAGTTTACACAGATAGCTGTGTAGATATTTCCATGTTTACAGAGATAGCATTGTAGATATTTCCATGTTTATACAGATTGCGGTGTAGTTATTTAAATGTTGATACAGATGGCGGTGTAGATATTTCCATATTTATACAGGTAGCGGAGTAGAAATACTCATGTTCATACAGATCGCTTTGTAGACATTTCCATCTTTCTACAGATGTCTGTGTAGATATTTCCAAGTTTATGCAGATGGTGGTGTAGATATTTCCATGTTTATAGAGATGGCGGTGTAAGTATTTTCATGTTTATAGAGATAGCGGTGTAGATATTTCCATGTATATACAGCTCGCGGTGTAGATATTTCCATCTTTATACAGATGGCAGTGTATATATATCCATGTTTATACAGATAGCAATGTAGATATTTCCATGAATATAGAGATAGCGGTGTAGGTATTTCCATATTTATACAGATTGCGGTGTAGATATTTCCAACTTTATACAGATGGCGGTGTAGATATTTCCATGTTTATACAGATGGCAGTGAAGATATTTCCATGTTTATACAGATAGTGGTGTAGATATTTCCATGTTTATACAGATGGCGGTGTAGATACATCCATGATTCTGAAGATGGCGGTATAGTTATTTTCATGTTTATAGAGATGGCGGTGTAGATATTTCCATGTTTATACAGATGTCTGTGTAGATATTTCCATGTTTATGCAGATAGCGGTATAGGTATTTCCATGTTCTTAGAGATGACGGTGTAGATATTTCCATATTTACACAGATAGCAGTGTAGGTATTTCGATGTTTTTACAGATTGCGGTGTAGATATTTCCATGTTTCTACAGATGGTGGTGTAGATATTTCCTTGTTTATGCCGACATTCTTGTAGATATTTCCATGTTTATACACGTAGCGGTGTAGATACTTCCAAGTTTACAGAGATAGCGGTTTTGTTATTTCCATCTTTGCACAGATTGCCTTGTAGATATTTCCATGTTGACGCAGATAGCTGTGTAGATATTTCCAAGTTTACACAGATAGCTGTATAGATATTTCCATGTTTACACACATACCGTGGTAGATATTTCCATGTTTATAGATATTGCGGTGTAGATATGTCCATGATTATGCAGATTGCGGTGTAGATATTTTCATGTTTATACAGATAGCGGTGGAGATATTTCCATGTTTATAGAGACTGCGGTATAGATATTTCCATGTTTATACAGATAGCGGTGTAGATATTTCCATGTTTACAGAGATAGCAGTGTAGGTATTTCCATCTTTGCACAGATTGCTGTGTAGATATTTCCATTTTTACACAGATAGGTGTGCAGATATTTCCAAGTTTACACAGTTAGCTTTGTAGATATTTCCATGTTTACACAGATATCATTGTATATATTTCCATGTTTATACAGATAGCGGTGTAGATATTTCCATGTTTATATGGATAGCGGTGTAGATATTTCCATGTTTATACAGATAGCGGCGGAGATATTTCCCTGTTTATACAGATAGCGATGTAGATATTTCCATGTTTATACAGATAGCGGTGTAGATATTTTCATGTTTATAGGGATAGCGGTGTAGATTTTTCCATGTTTATACAGATGGCTGTGTAGATAATTCCATGTTTGTACAGATGGCAGTGTAGATATTTCCATGTTTATACAGATGGCGCTGTAGATATTTCCATGTTTATACAGATGGCAGTGTAGATATTTCCATGTTTATATAGATAGCGGTGTAGATATTTCCATGTTTACAGAGATAGCGGTGTAGATATTTCCATGTTTATACAGATAACGGTGTTGGTATTTCCATGTTTACACAGATAGCGTTGTAGATATTTCCATGTTTATACAGCTCGCGGTGTAGATATTTCCATCTTTATACAGATGGCAGTGTAGGTATTTCCATGTTTATACAGATAGCGGTGTAGATATTTACATGTCTATAGAGGCAGCGGTGTATATATTTCCATGTTTATACAGATTGCGGTGTAGATATTTCCATGTTTATACACATGGCAGTGAAGATATTTCCATGTTTATACAGATAGTGGTGTAGATATTTCCATGTTTTTACAGATGGCGGTGTAGATACATCCATGTTTCTGAAGATGGCGGTGTAGATATTTTCATGTTTAAAGAGATGGCGGTGTAGATATTTCCATGTATATAGAGATTGCAGCGTAGATATTTCCATGTTTATAGAGAAAGCCGTGTAGGTATTTCCATGTTTATAGAGATAGCAGAGTGGATATTTCCATATTTATACAAATAGCGGTGCAGGTATTTCCATGTTTATACAGACAGCAATGTAGATATTTCTGTGTTTATAGAGATAGCGGTGTAGATATTTTCATGTTCATACAAACAACAGTGTAGATATTTTCATGTTTATGGAGATAGTGGTGAAGATATTTCCATTTTTATAGACATAGCGGTTTAAATATTTCCAAGTTTCTACAGATAGCGGTGTAAATATTTCCATGATTATACATATAGCGGTGTAAATATTTTCATGTTTATAGACATAGCGGTGTAGGTATTTCCATGTTTTTAGAGATAGCGGTGTAAATATTTCCATGTTTATACAGATAGCCGTGTAAATGTTTACACGTTTATAGGGATAGCGGTGTAGATATTCCCACGTTTATACAGATAGCGGTGTAGATATTAACATGTCTATAGAAGTAGCGGTGTAGGTATTTCCATATTTATAAAGATTGCGGTGTAGATATTTCCATCTTTATACAGATGGCGGTGTAGATATTTCCATGTTTATACACATGGCAGTGAAGATATTTCCATGTTTATACTGATAGTGATGTAGATATTTCCATGTTTTTACAGATGGCGGTGTAGATACATCCATGTTTCTGAAGATGGCGGTGTAGATATTTTCATCTTTATAGAGATGGCGGTGTAGATATTTCCATGTTTATAGAGAAAGCGGTGTAGGTATTTCCATGTTTATAGTGATAGCGGTGTGGATATTTCCATATTTATACAGATAGCGGTGTAGTTATTTCCATGTTTATACAGATGGCGGTGTAGATATTTCCTTGTTAATACTGATAGAGGTACAGATATTTCCATGTTTATACAGATATCGGTGTAGATATTTCCATGTTTATACAGAGAGCGGTGTAGATATTTCCACGTTTTACAGATAGTGGTGTAGATATTTCCATCTTTATACTGATAGCGGTGCAGATATTTCCATGTTTACACAAATAGCCGTGTAGATATTTCTATGTTTACACAGATAGAGTTGCAGATAATTCCATGTTTATAAAGATAGCGGTGCAGATATTTCCATCTTTATACAGATAGCGGTGTGGGTATATCCATGTTTATACAGATAGCGGTGTGGGTATTTCCATGTTTATACAGATAGCGGTATAGATATTTACATGTTAATAGAGATGACTGTCTAGATATTTTCATGTTTATACAGCTTTCCGTGTAGATATTTCCATGTTTATACAAACAGCGGTGTAGATATTTCCATGTGTATACAGATAGCAGTGTAGATATTTCCATGTTTGTACAGATTGCGGTGTAGATATTTCCATGTCTATACAAATAGCGGTGTAGATATTTCCATGTCTATACAGATAGCGGTGATGATATTTCCATGTTTATACAGATAGCGGTGGAGATATTTCCATGTTTGTATAGATGGCGGTGTAGATATTTTCATGTTTCTATAGATGACTGTGTAGATATTTCCATATTTGTACAGATGGCGGTGTAGATATTTCCATTTATATACAGATAGCGGTTTAGCTATTTCCATGTTTATACAGATAGCGATGTAGATATTTCCATGTTTATAGAGATGGCTGTGTAGATATTTCCATGGGTCTACAGATGGCAGTGTAGATATTTCCATGTTTATCCAGATAGCGGTGTGGCTATTTCCATGTTTATAGAGATAGCGTTGAAGATATTTCCATGTTTATAGAGATGGCTGTGTAGGTATTTCCATGTTTATACAGATGGCAGTGTAGATATTTCCACGTTTATACAGATAGTGGTGTAGATATTTCCATGTTTATACAGATGACTGTGTAGGTATTTTCATGTATATACAGATGGCAGTGTAGATATTTCCATGTTTATAGAGATAGCAGTGTAGTTATTTCCATGTTTATACAGATGGCAGTGTAGGTATTTCCATGTTTATGCAGAAGGCGGTGCAGATATTTCCATGTTTTTTGAGATAGCCATGTAGATATTCCCATGTTTATACAGATAGCAGTGAGGTCATTTCCATGTTTATAGAGATAGCGGTGGAGATATTTTCATGTTTATATAGATAGCGCTGTAGATATTTGCATGTTTATACAGATAGCGGTGTAGATATTTCCATGTTTATACAGATAGCGATGTAGATAATTCCATGTTTATACAGATAGCGGTGGAGATATTTTCAAGTTTATACAGATAGCGGTGGAGATATTTCCATGTTTGTAGAGACTGCGGTATAGATATTTCCATGTTTATACAGATAGCGGTGTAGATATTTCCATGTTTACAGAGATAGCAGTGTAGGTATTTCCATCTTTGCACAGATTGCTGTGTAGATATTTCCATTTTTACACAGATAACTGTGTAGATATTTCCAAGTTTACACAGATAGCTTTGAAGATATTTCCATGTTTACACAGATATCATTGTATATATTTCCATGTTTATACAGATAGCGGCGTAGATATTTCCATGTTTATATGGATAGCGGTGTAGATATTTCCATGTTTATACAGATAGCGGCGGAGATATTTCCCTGTTTATACAGATAGCGATGTAGATATTTCCATGTTTATACAGATAGCGGTGTAGATATTTTCATGTTTATAGGGATAGCGGTGTAGATATTCCCACGTTTATACAGATAGCGGTGTAGATATTTACATGTCTATAGAAGTAGCGGTGTAGGTATTTCCATATTTATAAAGATTGCGGTGTAGATATTTCCATCTTTATACAGATGGCGGTGTAGATATTTCCATGTTTATACACATGGCAGTGAAGATATTTCCATGTTTATACTGATAGTGATGTAGATATTTCCATGTTTTTACAGATGGCGGTGTAGATACATCCATGTTTCTGAAGATGGCGGTGTAGATATTTTCATGTTTATAGAGATGGCGGTGTAGATATTTCCATGTTTATAGAGAAAGCGGTGTAGGTATTTCCATGTTTATAGTGATAGCGGTGTGGATATTTCCATATTTCTACAGATAGCGGTGTAGTTATTTCCATGTTTATACAGATGGCGGTGTAGATATTTCCTTGTTTATACTGATAGAGGTACAGATATTTCCATGTTTATACAGATATCGGTGTAGGTATTTCCATGTTTATACAGAGAGCGGTGTAGATATTTCCACGTTTTACAGATAGTGGTGTAGATATTTCCATCTTTATACAGATAGCGGTGCAGATATTTCCATGTTTACACAAATAGCCGTGTAGATATTTCTATGTTTACACAGATAGAGTTGCAGATATTTCCATGTTTATAAAGATAGCGGTGCAGATATTTCCATCTTTATACAGATAGCGGTGTGGGTATATCCATGTTTATACAGATAGCGGTGTGGGTATTTCCATGTTTATACAGATAGCGGTATAGATATTTACATGTTAATAGAGATGACTGTCTAGATATTTTCATGTTTATACAGCTTTCCGTGTAGATATTTCCATGTTTATACAAACAGCGGTGTAGATATTTCCATGTGTATACAGATAGCAGTGTAGATATTTCCATGTTTGTACAGATTGCGGTGTAGATATTTCCATGTCTATACAAATAGCGGTGTAGATATTTCCATGTCTATACAGATAGCGGTGATGTTATTTCCATGTTTAT
This sequence comes from Pan troglodytes, assembly GCF_028858775.2. Taxonomy (NCBI): domain Eukaryota; kingdom Metazoa; phylum Chordata; class Mammalia; order Primates; family Hominidae; genus Pan; species Pan troglodytes. Next base: position 64,979,780 of record NC_072418.2, read on the forward strand.
ACAGATAGCGGTGGAGATATTTCCATGTTTGTATAGATGGCGGTGTAGATATTTTCATGTTTCTATAGATGACTGTGTAGATATTTCCATATTTGTACAGATCGCGGTGTATATATTTCCATGCTTATAGAGATCCCGGTGTAGATATTTCCATGATTATAGTGTTAGCGGTGTAGATATTTCCATGTTTATTCAGATGGTGGTGTAGATATTTCCACGTTTTTACAGATGGCGGTGTAGATATTTCCATGTTTATACAGATAGCAGTGTAGATATTTCCATGATTATACAGAGGGTGGTGCAGATATTACCATGTTTACACAGATAGCTGTGTAGATATTTCCATCTTTGCACAGATTGCGGTGTAGATATTTCCTACTTTACAAAGATAGCGATGTAGATATTTCCACCTTTGCACAGATTGCAGTGTAGATATTTCCATCTTTACACAGATAGCAGTGTAGATATTTCAATGTTTACACAGATAGCGGTGTAGATATTTCCATGTTTACACAGATAGCGGTGTAGATATTTGCATGTTTATACAGATAGCGGTGTAGATATTTCCATGTTTAGGAAGATAGCGGTGTAGATGTTTCTATGTTTATACAGAAAGCGGTGGAGATATTTCCATGTTTATACAGATCGTGGTGTAGATATTTCCATATTTATACAGATAGCAGTGAAGATAATTCCATGTTTATACAGGTAGCGGTGGAGATATTAGCATGTTTATACAGATGGCGGTGTAGATATTCTGATGTTTTCACAGAGGGCGCTGTAGATATTTCCATGTTTATACAGATAGCGGTGTTGACATTTCCATGTTTATAGAGATAGCGGTGTAGTTATTTCCAAGTTTATACAGACCGCGGTGTAGACATTTCCATCTTTCCACAGATGGCAGTGTAGATATTTCTATGTTTATACAGACGGTGGCATAGATATTTCCATGTTTATACAGATGGCGGTGTAGATATTTCCATGTTTATGCAGATGGCGGTTTAGATATTTCCATGTTTATAAAGATGGCGGTGTAGATATGTATATGTTTATAGAGATAGTGGTGTACATGTTTCCATGTTTATAGAGATGGCGGTGTAGGTATTTCTATGTTTATAGAGATAGTGGTGTAGATAATTCCATGTTTTTAGAGATGGCTGTGCAGATATTTCCATGTTTATAGAAATAGTGGTGTAGATATTTCCATGTTTATACAGATAGTGGTTTAGATATTTCCATGTTTATACAGATAGCAGTGTTGGTATTTCCATGTTTATACAGATAGTGGTGTAGATATATCCATGTTTATACTGCTCGCGGTGTAGATATTTCCATCTTTATACAGATGGCAGTGTATATATGTCCATGTTTATACAGATAGCGGTTTAGATATTTCCATTTTTACTCAGATGGTGGTGTAGATTGTTCCATGTTTATGGAGATGGCGGTATAGATATTTTCATGTTTATAAATACGTCAGTGTAGATATTTCGAGGTTTATAGAGATGGCGGTGTAGATATTTCCATGTTTATAGAGATAGCTGTGTAATTATTTCCATCTGTATAGAGATTGCGGTATAGTTATTTCCATCTTTATGCAGATGACTGTTTACATATTTCCATGTTTATACAGATGGCAGTCTAGATATTTCCATGTTTATAGAGATGGTGGTGCAGATATTTCCATGTTTATACAGATGACTGTGTAGATATTTCCATGTTTATACAGATGGCGGCATAGATATTTCCATGTTTACAGAGATAGCGGTGTATATATTTCCATATTGATAGAGATAGCAGTGTAGATATTTCCATGTTTATTCAGAGGGCGGTGTAGATATTTCCATGTTTATACAGATAGCGGTGTATTTATTTCCATGTTTATACAGAGAGACTTGTAGATATTTCCACGTTTATACAGATCGTGGTGTAGATATTTCCACGTTTATACAGATAGTTGTGTTGGTATTTCCCTGTTTATAGAGATAGCAGTGCAGGTATTTCCATGTTTATACAGCACGGGATGCAGATATTTCCATCTTTATACAGACGGCAGTGTAGATATTTCCATGTTTACACAGATGTCGGTGTAGATAGTTCCATGTTTATGGAGATCGCGGTGTAAATATTTTCATGTTTATAGAGATGGTGGTGTAGATATTTCCATGTTTATAGAGTTTGTGGTGTAGATATTTCCATGTTTATACAGATTGCAGTGTAGGTATTTCCATGTATATAGAGATAGCGGTGAATAAGTTTCCATGTTTATACTGATGGCTCTGTAGACATTTCCATGTGTATACAGACGGCAGTGTAGTTATTTCCATGTTTATAGAGAAGGTGGTGTAGATATTTCCATGTATATACAGATGATTGTGTAGATATTTCCATGTTTATACAGATCGCAGTGTAGTTTTTTCCATGTTTATAGAGTTAGTGGTGTAGATATTTCCACGTATATACAGTTGACTGTGTAGATATTTCCATTTTTATACAGATAGCGGTGTAGGTATTTCCATATTTAAACAGATAGCGGTGGTGATATTTCCATGTTTACACAGAGAGCGATGTAGATATTTCCATGTTTATACATATTGCATTGTAGGTATTTAAATGTTTATAGAGGTAGCGGTGTAGATATTTCCATGTTTATACAGATGGCTGTGTAGATATTTCCATGTGTAAACATCGCAGTGAAGATATTTCAATGTTTATGCAGATGCAGGTGTAGATATTTCCATGCTTATACAGACGGCAGTGTAGATATTTCCATTTTTACAGAGATAGCGGTTTAGATATTTCATATTTATACAGATAGCGGTGTAGATATTTCCATAGTTATACAGATAGTGGTGTAGATATTTCCATGTTTATACAGATAGCGGTGTAGATGTTTCCATGTTTATACAGATAGCGGTGTAGATATTTCCATTTTTACACAGATCGCGGTGAAGGTATTTCAAAGTTTATGCAGATGGCGGTGTAGATATTTTCATGATTACTGAGAATCGTTGTTGATATTTCTATGTTTATAGAGATAGTGGTGCAGATAATTCCATTTTTATAGAGATGGCGGTTTAGGTATATCCATGTTTATAGAGATAGTGCGGTAGATATTTCCATGTTTACAGTGAGCGCTGTAGATATTTCCACGTTTATACAGATAGTGGTGTTGTTATTTCCATGTTTATACATATAGCTGTGTGGATATTTCCATGTTTATACAGCTCGTGGTGTAGATATTTCCATCTTTATACAGATGGCAGTGTAGTTATTTCCATGTTTCTACAGCTGTCGGTGTAGAAATCTCCAAGATTATAGAGATGGTGTTGTAGATATTTCCATGTGTATAGAGATGGTGTTGTAGATATTTCCATGTATATACAGATGACTGTGTAGATATTTCCACGTTTCTACAGATGGCGGTGTAGATATTTCCATGATTATAGAGATAGCGTTGTAGATATTTCCATGTTTATACAGATAGCGGTGCAGATATTTCCAAGTTTATAGAGATAGCGTTGTATATATTTCCATCTTTGCACAGATTGTGGTGCAGATATTTCCATGTTTACACAGATAACGGTGTAGATATTTCCATGTTTACATAGGTAGCGTTGTAGACATTTCCATGTTTAAACAGATAGCGGTGTAGATAATTCCATGTTTATAGATATAGATGTGTAGATGTTTCAATGTTTATACAGATAGCGGTGGAGTTATTTCCTTGTTTATACAGATCGCGGTGTAGATATTTCCATGCTTATAGAGATCCCGGTGTAGATATTTCCATGATTATAGTGTTAGCGGTGTAGATATTTCCATGTTTATTCAGATGGTGGTGTAGATATTTCCACGTTTTTACAGATGGTGGTGTAGATATTTCCATGTTTATACAGATAGCAGTGTAGATATTTCCATGATTATACAGAGGGTGGTGCAGATATTACCATGTTTACACAGATAGCTGTGTAGATATTTCCATCTTTGCACAGATTGCGGTGTAGATATTTCCTACTTTACAAAGATAGCGATGTAGATATTTCCACCTTTGCACAGATTGCAGTGTAGATATTTCCATCTTTACACAGATAGCAGTGTAGATATTTCAATGTTTACACAGATAGCGGTGTAGATATTTCCATGTTTACACAGATAGCGGTGTAGATATTTGCATGTTTATACAGATAGCGGTGTAGATATTTCCATGTTTAGGAAGATAGCGGTGTAGATGTTTCTATGTTTATACAGAAAGCGGTGGAGATATTTCCATGTTTATACAGATCGTGGTGTAGATATTTCCATATTTATACAGATAGCAGTGAAGATAATTCCATGTTTATACAGGTAGCGGTGGAGATATTAGCATGTTTATACAGATGGCGGTGTAGATATTCTGATGTTTTCACAGAGGGCGCTGTAGATATTTCCATGTTTATACAGATAGCGGTGTTGACATTTCCATGTTTATAGAGATAGCGGTGTAGTTATTTCCAAGTTTATGCAGATCGCGGTGTAGACATTTCCATCTTTCCACAGATGGCAGTGTAGATATTTCTATGTTTATACAGACGGTGGCATAGATATTTCCATGTTTATACAGATGGCGGTGTAGATATTTCCATGTTTATGCAGATGGCGGTTTAGATATTTCCATGTTTATAAAGATGGCGGTGTAGATATGTATATGTTTATAGAGATAGTGGTGTACATGTTTCCATGTTTATAGAGATGGCGGTGTAGGTATTTCTATGTTTATAGAGATAGTGGTGTAGATAATTCCATGTTTTTAGAGATGGCTGTGCAGATATTTCCATGTTTATAGAAATAGTGGTGTAGATATTTCCATGTTTATACAGATAGTGGTTTAGATATTTCCATGTTTATACAGATAGCAGTGTTGGTATTTCCATGTTTATACAGATAGTGGTGTAGATATATCCATGTTTATACTGCTCGCGGTGTAGATATTTCCATCTTTATACAGATGGCAGTGTATATATGTCCATGTTTATACAGATAGCGGTTTAGATATTTCCATTTTTACTCAGATGGTGGTGTAGATTGTTCCATGTTTATGGAGATGGCGGTATAGATATTTTCATGTTTATAAATACGTCAGTGTAGATATTTCGAGGTTTATAGAGATGGCGGTGTAGATATTTCCATGTTTATAGAGATAGCTGTGTAATTATTTCCATCTGTATAGAGATTGCGGTATAGTTATTTCCATCTTTATGCAGATGACTGTTTACATATTTCCATGTTTATACAGATGGCAGTCTAGATATTTCCATGTTTATAGAGATGGTGGTGCAGATATTTCCATGTTTATACAGATGACTGTGTAGATATTTCCATGTTTATACAGATGGCGGCATAGATATTTCCATGTTTACAGAGATAGCGGTGTATATATTTCCATATTGATAGAGATAGCAGTGTAGATATTTCCATGTTTATTCAGAGGGCGGTGTAGATATTTCCATGTTTATACAGATAGCGGTGTATTTATTTCCTTGTTTATACAGAGAGACTTGTAGATATTTCCACGTTTATACAGATCGTGGTGTAGATATTTCCACGTTTATACAGATAGTTGTGTTGGTATTTCCCTGTTTATAGAGATAGCATTGCAGGTATTTCCATGTTTATACAGCACGGGATGCAGATATTTCCATCTTTATACAGACGGCAGTGTAGATATTTCCATGTTTACACAGATGTCGGTGTAGATAGTTCCATGTTTATGGAGATCGCGGTGTAAATATTTTCATGTTTATAGAGATGGTGGTGTAGATATTTCCATGTTTATAGAGTTTGTGGTGTAGATATTTCCATGTTTATACAGATTGCAGTGTAGGTATTTCCATGTATATAGAGATAGCGGTGAAGATGTTTCCATGTTTATACTGATGGCTCTGTAGACATTTCCATGTGTATACACACGGCAGTGTAGTTATTTCCATGTTTATAGAGAAGGTGGAGTAGATATTTCCATGTATATACAGATGATTGTGTAGATATTTCCATGTTTATAAAGATCGCAGTGTAGTTTTTTCCATGTTTATAGCGATAGTGGTGTAGATATTTCCACGTATATACAGTTGACTGTGTAGAAATTTCCATTTTTATACAGATAGCGGTGTAGGTATTTCCATATTTAAACAGATAGCGGTAGTGATATTTCCATGTTTACACAGAGAGCGATGTAGATATTTCCATGTTTATACATATTGCATTGTAGGTATTTAAATGTTTATAGAGGTAGCGGTGTAGATATTTCCGTGTTTATACAGATGGCTGTGTAGATATTTCCATGTGTAAACATCGCAGTGAAGATATTTCCATGTTTATGCAGATGCAGGTGTAGATATTTCCATGCTTATACAGATGGCAGTGTAGATATTTCCATGTTCATAGAGATAGCGGTGTAGATATATCCATGTTCACAGAGATAGCGGTGAGGATATTTCCATGTTTATACAGATAGCAGTGTAGATATTTCCATTTTTACAGAGATAGCGGTTTAGATATTTCATATTTATAGAGATAGCGGTGTAGATATTTCCATTTTTCTACAAATGGCAGTGTAGATATTTCCATGTTTATAGAGATGGCGTTGCAGATATTTCCATGTTTATATAGATGGCAGTGTAGATATTTTATTGTTTATGTAGATGGAGTTGTAGATATCTCCATGTATAAAGAGATGGCGGTGTATATATTTCCATGTTGATGGAGATAGCGGTGAAGATATTTCCATGTTTATAGAGATAGCGGTGTAGTTATTTCCATGTTTATAGAGATAGCGGTGTAGATATTTCCATGTTTCTACAGATGACTGTGTAGATATTTCCAGGTTTGTACAGATGGCAGTGTAGATATTTCCATGTTTATAGAGATAGCGGTGTAGATATTTATATGTTTATAGAGAAAGCGGTGTAAATATTTCCATATTTATACAGATAGTGGTGTAGATATTTCCATGTTTTTAGAGATAGTGGTGTAGGTATTTCCGTCTTTATTCAGAGAGTGCTGTACATATTTCCATGTTTATACAGATCACTGTGTAGATATTTCCATGTTTATACAGATGGCAGTGTAGATATTTCCATGTTTATAAAGATAGCAGTGTAGTTATTTCCATGTTTACAGAGATAGCGGTGTAGATATTTCCATGTTTGTACAGATGGCGGTGTTGAAGTTTCCATCTCTTCACAGATTGCCGTGTAGGTATTTCCATGTGTATACAGATGGCATTGTAGATATTTCCATGTTTATACAGATGGCTGTATAGGTATTTCCATGTTTTTACAGATGGCATTGTAGATATTTCCCTGTTTATAGAGATAGCAGTGTAGATATTTCCATGTTTATAGAGATAGCGGTGTAGATATTTCCATATTTATTCAGATAACTGTGTAGATATTTCCATGTTTATACAGATAGCGGTGTAAATATTTCCATGTTTATACAGATCATGGTGCAGATATTTCCATGTTTATAGAGATAGCGGTGTAGATATTTCCATATTTATACAGATATCGGTGAAGATATTACCATGTCTATACAGACCGCGGTGTAGATATTTCCATGTTTATACAGATAGCGGTACAGATATTTCCATGTTTGTACAGATGGGGGTGTTGATATTTCCATCTATACACAGATGACCGTGTAGATATTTCCATGTTTATACAGATGGCGGCACAGATATTTCTATGGATATGTAGATGGCGGTGTATATATTTCCAAGTTTATATAGATAGCGGTGTAGTTATTTCCATGTTTATATAGATAGCGGTGTAGATATTTCCATGTTCATAGAGATAGCGTTGTTGATTTTTCCATGTTTATAGAGACAGCTGTGTGGATATTTCCATGTTTTTACAGATGGGGTGTAGATATTTCCATGTTTGTAGAGATGGCGGTGTAGATATTTCTATGTTTATACAGATCACGGTGTAGATATCTCCATGTTTATACAGATCGCGGTGTAGATATTTCCATGTTTATACGGATCATGGTGTAGATATTTCCATGTTCATACAGATTGCTGTGTTGATATTACCATGTTTATAGGGATAGCGGTGCAAATATTTCGACATTTATACAGATAGCGGTGTAGTTATTAGCATGTTTATACAGATAGCGGTGTAGATATTTCCATGTATTAACAGATGTCTGTGTATATATTTCCATGTTTAAACAGATGGCAGTGTAGATATTTCCTTGTTTATACAAATAGCGGTATAGATATTTCCATGTTTATACAGCTCGCAGTGTAGATATTTCCATCTTTATACAGATGGTGGTGTAGACATTTCCATGTTTATAGAGATAGCGGTGTAGATATTTCCATGTCTATAGAGATAGCAGTGTGGATATTTTCATGTTTATAGAGAAAGTGGTGAAGGTATTTCCATGTTTATACAGATAGCAGTGTAGATATTTACATTTTTATACAGATATCGGTGTAGATATTTCCATGTTTACAGAGATAGCAGTGTAGGTATTTCTATCTTTGCACAGATTGTGGTGTAGGTACTGCCAAACTTACAGAGATAGCGGTGTAGATATTTCCAAGTTCACACAGATAGCTGTGTAGATATTTCCATGTTAACAGAGATAGCATTGTAGTTATTTCCATGTTGATACAGATAGCGATGTAGATATTTCCATGTTTATACAAGTAGGGGTGTAGAAATTCCCATGTTTATACAGATCGCTTTGTAGACATTTCCATCTTTCTACAGATGTCAGTGTAGATATTTCCACGTTTATACAGATGGCAGTGTGGATATTTCCATGTTTATACTGATGTCTGTGTAGATATTTCCATGTTTATGCAGATGGCGGAGTAGATATTTCCATGTTTATAGAGATGGTGGTGTAGTTATTTCTATGTTTATAGAGATAGCGGTGTAAATATCTCCATGTTTATAGAGATGCTCTTGTAAATATTTTCATGTTTATAGAGATAGCGCTGTAGATAGTTCCATGTTTATACAGATAACGGTGTTGGTATTTCCATGTTTATACAGATAGCGGTGTAGATATTTCCATGTTTATACAGATAGTGGTGTAGATATTTCCATGTTTATACAGATAGCGGTGTAGATACATCCATGTTTATGAAGATGGCGGTGTAGATATTTTCATGTTTATAGAGATGGAGGTGTAGATATTTCCATGTATATAGAGATAGCAGTGTAGATATTTTCATGTTTATAGAGAAAGCGGTGTAGGTATTTCCATTTTTATAGAGATAGCGGTGTAGATATTTCCATATTTATACAGATAGCGGTGTAGGTATTTCCATGTTTATACAGATTGCGGTGTATATATTTCCATGTTTTTACAGATGGCGTTGTAGATATTTCCTTGTTTATACAGACAGCGGTGTAGATATTTCCATGGTTATACAGGTAGCGGTGTAGATATTTCCATGATTTCACAGATGGCGGTGTAGATATGTCCATCTTTGCACAGATTGCTGTGGAGATATTTCCATGTTTACGCAGATAGCTGTGTAGATATTTCCAAGTTTACACAGATAGCTGTGTAGATATTTCCATGTTTCAACACATAGCGTGGTAGATATTTCCATGTTTATACCGATTGCGGTGTAGATATGTCCATGATTATACAGAGAGCGGTGTAGATATTTTCATGTTTATACAGATAGTGGTGGAGATATTTCCATGTTTATAGAAACTGCGGTATAGATATTTCCATGTTTATATAGATAGCGGTGTAGATATTTCCGAGTTTTCAGAGATAGCAGTGTAGATATTTCCATCTTTGCACAGATTGCCGTGTAGATATTTCCATTTTTAAACAGATAGCTGTGTGGATATTTCCAAGTTTACACAGATAGCGTTGTAGATATTTCCATGTTTATACAGATAGCGGTGGAGATATTTCCCTGTTTATATAGATAGCGATGTAGATATTTCCATGTTTATACAGATAGCGGTGTAGATATTTCCATGTTTATAGAGATCGCGGTGCAGATATTTCCATGTTTATACAGATGGCTGTGTAGATATTTCCATGTGTATACAGATGGCGGTGTAGATATTTCCATGTGTATACATATAGCGGTGTAGATATTTCCATGTTTACAGATATAGCGGTAAAAATATTTCCATTTTTGCAGTGATTGCGGTGTAGACATTCCAAACTTTACACAGATAGCGGTGTAGATATTTCCAAGTTTACACAGTTACCTGTGTCGATATTTCCATGTTTACAGAGATAGCATTTTAGATATTTCCATGTTTATACTGATAGCGGTGTAGTTATTTGCATGTTGATACAGAGAGCGGTGTAGATATTTCCACGTTTATACAGATAGCATTGTAGGTATTTCCACATTTATACAGATAGCGGTTAAGATATTTCCACGTTTATACAGATAGCGGTGTAGATATTTGCACGTTTTACAGATACCTGTTTCGATATTTCCCTGTTTACACAGATAGCGTTGTAAATATTTCCATGTTTACACAGACAGTGTTGTAGATATTTCCATGATTACACAGATTGCGGTGTATATATTTCCAAGTTTACACAGATAGCTGTGTAGATATTTCCATGTTTACACAGATAGCGTTGTAGATATTTCATTGTTTATAGAGATAGCGGTGTAGGTATTTCCAAGTTGATAAAGAAACCGGTGTAGGTATTTCCGTGTTTATAAAGATAGCGGTGGAGATATTTCCATGTTTATACAGATATCGGTGTAAAAATTTCCATGTTTATACAGATAGCGGTGTAGATATTTCCAAGTTTATACAGATAGCGGTGTAGATATTTCCATGTTTATAGAGACTGCTGTGTAGATATTTCCATCTTTGCACAGATTGCTGTGTAGATATTTCCATTTTTACACAGATAGCTCTGTAGATATTTCCAAGTTTACACAGGTAGCGGTGTACATATTTCCATGATTATAGAGATAGCAGTGTAGATATTTCCATGTGTATACAGATGGCGGTGTAGATATTTCCATGTTTATACAGATGGCTCTGTAGATATTTCCATGTTTATACAGATGGCAGTGTAGATATTTCCATGTTTATACAGATAGCAGTGTAGTTATTTCCATGTTTACAGAGATAGCGGTGTAGATATTTCCATCTTTGCAAAGATTGCACTGTAGGTATTGCCAAATTTACACAGATAGCGGTGTAGATATTTCCAAGTTTACACAGATAGCTGTGTAGATATTTCCATGTTTACAGAGATAGCATTGTAGATATTTCCATGTTTATACAGATTGCGGTGTAGTTATTTCCATGTTGATACAGATAGCGGTGTAGATATTTCCATGTTTATACAGGTAGCGGTGTAGAAATTCCCATGTTTATACAGATCGCTTTGTAGATATTTCCAACTTTCTTCAGATGTCAGTGTAGATATTTCCCAGTTTATACAGATGGCAGTGTAGATATTTCCATGTTCATACAGATGTCTGTGTAGATATTTCCATGTTTGTGCAGATGGCGGTGTAGATATTTCCATGTTTATAGAGATGGCGGTGTAGTTATTTCTATGTTTAAAGAGATAGTGGTGTAAATATTTCCATGTTTATAGAGATGGTGGTGTAACTATTTTCATGTTTATAGAGATAGCGATGTAGATATTTCCATATTCATAGAGATAGCGGTGTTGCTATTTCCATGTTTATAGAGATAGCGGTGTAGATATTTCCAGGTTTCTACAGCTCGCGGTGTAGATATTTCCATCTTTGTACAGATGGCCGTGTAGATATTTCCATGTTTGTAGAGATTGCGGTGTAGATATTTCCATGTTTATAGAGATAGTGGTGTAGATATTTCCATGTTTACAGAGATAGCGGTGTAGATATTTCCATGTTTGCACAGATTGCGCTGTAGGTATTGCCAAATTTACCGATAGCGGTGTAGATATTTCCCAGTTTACACAGATAGCTGTGTAGATATTTCCATGTTTACAGAGATAGCATTGTAGATATTTCCATGTTTATACAGATTGCGGTGTAGATATTTCCATGTTGATACAGATAGCGGTGTAGATATTTCCACGTTTATACAGGTAGCTGTGTAGAAATTCCTATGTTTATTCAGATCGCTTTGTAGACATTTCCATCTTTCTACAGATGTCAGTGTAGATATTTCCAAGTTTTTAAAGATGGCAGTGTAGATATTTCCATGTTTATACAGATATCTTTTTAGATATTTCCATGTTTATGCAGATGGCGGTGTAGATATTTCCATGTGTATAGAGATGGTGGTGTAGTCATTTCTATGTTTATAGAGATAGCGGTGTAAATATTTCCATGTTTACAAAGATGGTGGTGTAAGTATTTTCATGTTTGTAGAGATAGCGGTGTAGATATTTCCATGTTTATACAGATAACGGTGTTGGTATTTCCATGTTTATACAGATAGCGGTGTAGATATTTCCATGTTTATACAGCTCGCGGTGTAGATATTTGCAACTTTATACAGATGGCAGTGTAGATATTTCCATGTTTATGCAGATAGCGGTGTAGATATTTCCATGTCTACAGAGATAGTGGTGTAGGTATTTCCATATTTATTCAGATTGCGGTGTAGATATTTCCATCTTTATACAGATGGCGGTGTAGATATTTCCATGTTTATACAGATGGCAGTGAAGATATTTCCAAGTTTATACAGATAGCGGTGTGGATATTTCCATGTTTATACAGATAGTGGTGTATATATTTCCATGTTGATACAGATAGCGGTGGAGATATTTCCCTGTTTATACAGATAGCGATGTAGACATTTCCATGTTTATAGAGATAGCGGTGTAGATATTTCCATGTTTATGCAGATGGCTGTTTAGATATTTCCATGAGTGTACAGATGGCGGTGTAGATATTTCCATGTTTATACAGATGGCGCTGTAGATATTTCCATGTTTATAAAGATGGCAGTGTAGATATTTCCATGTTTATACAGATAGCTGTGTAGATATTTCCATGTTTACAGAGATAGCGGTGTAGATATTTCCATCTTTGCACAGATTGCGCTGTAGGTATTGCCAAATTTACCCATATAGCGGTGTAGATATTTCCAAGTTTACACAGATAGCTGTGTAGTTATTTCCATGTTTACAGAGATAGCATTGTAGATATTTCCGTGTTTATACAGATTGCGGTGTAGTTATTTCCATGTTGATACAGATAGCGGTGTAGATATTTCCATCTTTATACAGATGGCAGTGTAGATATATCCATGTTTATGCAGATAGCGTTGTAGTTATTTCCATGTCTATAGAGATAGCGGTGTAAGTATTTCCATATTTATACAGATTGCGGTGTAGATATTTCCATCTTTATACAGATGGCAGTGTAGATATTTCCATGTTTATTCAGATGGCAGTGAAGATATTTCCATGTCTATACAGATAGTGGTGTAGATATTTCCATGTTTATACAGATGGTGGTGTAGATACATCCATGTTTCAGAAGATGGCGGTGTTGATATTTTCATGTTTATAGAGATGGCGGTGTAGATATTTCCATGTTTATACAGATGCCTGTGGATATTTCCAAGTTTATGCACATGGCGGTGTAGATATTTCCATGTTTATAGAGATGGCGGTGTAGTTATTTCTATGTTTATAGAGATAGTGCTGTAAATATTTCCATGTTTATAGAGATGGTGGTGTAAGTATTTTCATGTTTATAGAGATAGCGGTGTAGATATTTCCATGTTTATAGAGATAGAGGTGTTGGTAATTCCATGTTTATACAGATAGCGGTGTAGATATTTCCATGTTTATACAGCTCGCATTGTACATATTTCCAAATTTATACAGATGGCAGTGTAGATATTTCCATGTTTATACAGATAGCGATGTAGATATTTCCATGTCTATAGTGATAGCAGTGTAGATATTTCCATATTTATACAGATTGCGGTGTAGATATTTCCGTCTTTATACAGATGGCCGTGTAGATATTTCCATGTTTATACAGATAGCAGTGAATATATTTCCATATTTATACAGATAGTGGTGTAGATATTTCCATGTTTTTACAGATGGCGGTGTAGATACATCCATGTTTCTGAAGATGGTGGTGTAGATGTTTTCATGTTTATAGAGAAGGCGGTGTAGATATTACCATGTTTATACAGATGACTGTGTAGGTATTTCCATGTTTACACAGATGGCGGTGAAAATATTTCCATGTTTATACAGATAGCGGTGTAGATATTTGCGACTTCATACAGATAGTGGTGTAGATATTTCCATGTTTATAGAGATAGCAGTGTAGATATTTCCATCTTTATACAGATAGCGGTGTAGATATTTCCATGTTTATACAGATGGCGGTGTAGATAGTTCCATGTTTATGGAGATGGCGGTGTAGATATTTTCATGTTTATATACATGGCCGTGTAGTTATTTCCATGTTTGTAGAGATTGCGGTGTAGGTTTTTCCATGTTTATAGTGATAGCGGTGTAGGTATTTCCTTGTTTATAGAGATAGCTGTGTAGACACATCCATGTTTATACAGATGGCTGTGTATGTATTTCCATGTCAGTAGAGATGACTGTGTAGATATTTGTATGTTTACACAAATGGCGGTGTAGATAGTTCCATATTTATACAGATAGCGGTGTATATATTTCCATGTTTATAGAGATAACGGTGTAGATATATCCATGTTTATACAGATAGCGATGTAGATATTTCCATGTTTATACAGATAGTGGTGTAGATATTTCCATGTTTACAGAGATAGCGGTGTAGATATTTCCATCTTTGCACAGATTGCGGTGTAGATATTTCCATCTTTACACAGATAGCGGGGTAGATATTTTCATATTTATACAGATCGTGGTGTAGATATTTCCATCTTTCCACAGATGGCAATGTAGATATTTCCATATTTATACAGATGACAGTGTAGATATTTCCATGTTTATACAGATAGTGGTGTAGATATTTCCATGTTCATGCAGATGGCGATGTAGATATTTCCATGTTTATAGAGATGGCGGTGTAGATATTTCTATGTTTATAGAGATAGCGGTGTAGATATTTCTATGTGTATAGAGATGGCAGTGTAGGTATTTCCATGTTTATAGAGATAGTTGTGTAGATATTTCCATGTTTATACAGATAGCAGTGTTGATATTTCCATGTTTATACAGATAGTGGTGTTGGTATTTCCATGTTTATACAACTAGCGTTGTAGATATTTCCATGTTTATACAGCTCGCGATGTAGATATTTCCATCTTTATAGAGATGGCCGTGTAGATATTTCCATGTTTATACAGATAGCGGTTTAGATATTTCCATGTTTATACAGATGGCGGTGTAGATATTTCCATGTTTATACAGATATCGGTTTAGATATTTCCATGTTTATACAGATAGCTTTGTTGATATTTACATGTTTATACAGATAGCGGTGTAGATTGTTCCATGTTTATGGAGATGGCGATGTAAATATTTTCATGTTTACAGAGATGGTGGTGTAGATATTTCCATGTTTATACAGTTGACTGTGTAGATATTTCCATGTATATACAGATGGCAGAGTAGGTAATTCCATTTTTATACAGATAAAGGTGGAGATATTTCCTTGTTTATACAGATCGTGGTGTAAATATTTCTAGGTTTATAAAGAGAGCCGTGTAGATATTTCCATGTTTATACAGGTAGCAGTGTACATATATCCATGTTTATACAGATCGTTGTGTAGATATTTCCATTTTCCTCAGGTGGCAGTTTAGATATTTCCATGTTTATACAGATTGCGGTGTAGTTATTTCCATGTTGATACAGATAGCGGTGAAGATATTTCCACGTTTATACAGGTAGCGGTGTAGTAATTCCCATGTTTATACAGATCGTTTGTAGACATTTCCATCTTTCTCCAGATGTCAGTGTAGATATTTCCAAGTTTATACCGATGGCAGTGTAGATACTTCCATGTTTATACAGATATCTGTTTAGATATTTCCATGTTTATGCAGATGGCGGTGTAGATATTTCCATGTTTATAGAGATGGCGGTGTAGTTATTTCTATGTTTATAGAGATAGCGGTGTAGATATTTCCATGTTTATACAGATAGTGGTGTTGGTTTTTCCATGTTTAAAACTAGCATTGTAGATACTTCCATGTTTATACAGCTCGCGGTGTTATTTCCATCTTTATAGAGATGGCAGCGTAGATAATTCCATGTTTTTACAGATAGCGGTGTAGATACTTCCGTGTTTATACACATGGTGGTGTAGATATTTCCATGTTTATGGAGATTACGGTGCAGATAGTTTCAGGTTTATAGAGATGGCGGTGTAGATATTTCCACGTATATAGAGATGGCGGTGTAGATATTTCCATGTTTATAGAGATAGTGGTGTAGGTATTTCCGTGTTTATAGAGATGGTGGTGAGGATATTTCGATGTCAATGCAGATGGCTGTGTAGATGTTTCCATGTGCATACAGATGGCAGTGTAGATATTTCCATGTTTAAGCAGATTGTGGTGTCGATATTTCCATGTTTATACAGATGGTGGTGTAGGTATTTCAATGTTTATAGAGATAGTGGTGTAGATATTCCCATGTTTATACAGATAGCGGTGTAGTTATTTCCATCTTTATAGAGATAGCGGTGCAGATATTTCCATATTTATACAGATAGCTTTGTAGATATTTCTATGTTTATGCAGATCGCGGTGTAGATATTTCCATGTTTATAGAGATAGCGGTGTAGACATTTCCATGTTTATACAGATAGCGGTGTAGATTTTCCATCTTTGAACAGATTGCGGTGTGGATATTTCCATGTTTATTCAGATAGCGTTGTAGATATTTCCATGTTTACACAGATAGATCCGTAGACATTTCCATGTTTACACAGTTAGCATTATAGAAATTTCTATGTTTATAGAGATATTGATTTAGGTATTTCCGTGTTTATACAGATAGCTGTGTTGTTATTTCCATGTTTATACAGATAGCGGTGTAGATTGTTCCATGTTTATGGAGATGGCGGTGTAGATATTTTCATGTTTATAGAGATGGTTGTGTAGATATTTCCATTTTTATAGAGATGACTGTGAAGATATTTCCATGTTTATACAGATGGCGGTGTAGATATTTCCATGTTTATGCAGATAGCGGCGGAGATATTTCCTTGTTTATAGAGATCTTGTTGTAGATGTTTGTATGTTTATACAGAGAGCCGTGTAGATATTTCCATGTTTATACAGGTAGCGGTGTTCATATTTCCATGTTTATACAGATCGTGGTGTAGATATCTCCATTTTCCTCAAATGGCAGTTTAGATATTTCCATGTTTGTACAGATGGCGGTGTATATATTTCCATGTTCATTCAGAAGGCGGTATAGATATTTCCATGTTTACAGAGATGGCGGTGTTGGTATTTCTATGTTTATAGAGATAGCGGTCTAAATATTTCCATGTGTATAGAGATGGTGGTGTAGTTATTTCCATGTTTATAATGACAGTGGTGTAGATATTTCCATGTTTATTCAGATAGTGGTGTAGGTGTTTCCATGTTTATACAGATGTCGGTGTAGATAGTTCCATGTTTATGGAGATGGCCATGTAGATATTTCCATGTTTATACAGATAGCGGTGTAGACATTTCCATGTGTATAGAGACAGTGGTGTAGATATTTCCATATTTATACAGATAGCGGAGTAGATATTTCCATGTTTATACAGATAGTGGTGTAGATATTTCCATGTTTATACAGATAGCTGTGTAGATGTATCCATGTTTATACAGATTGTGGTGTAGATATTTCCATCTTTATACAGATAGCGGTGTAGATATTTCCATGTTTATACAGAGAGTGGTGTAGATATTTCCATGTTTACAGAGATAGAGGTGTAGATATTTCCATATTTGCAAAGATTGCGGTGTAGATATTTCCATCTTCACAGAGATTGCGTTGTACATATTTCCATGTTTAAACAGACAGCTGTGTACATATTTCCATGTTTACACAGATAGTGTTGTAGATATTTCCATGTTTATACAGACCGCAGTGTAGATATTTTCATGTTTATACAGATGGCGGTGTAGATATTTCCATGTTTATAGGGATAGCGGTGTAGATATTTCCATCTTTCTACAGACGGCAGTGTAGATATTTCCATGTTTATACAGATGGCATTGTAGATATTTCCATGTTTATACAGATGACTGTATAGGTATTTCCATGTTTTTACAGATGGCAGTGCAGATGTTTCCATGTTTATACAGATAGCGGAGTAGATATTTCCATGTTTGTACAGATGGCGGTGTTGATATTTCCATCTATACACAGATGGCCGTGTAGATATTTCCATGTTTATACAGATGGCGGCACAGATATTTCCAAGGACATGCAGATGGTGTTGTAGATATTTCCATGTTTGTACAGATAGCGGTGTAGATATTTCCATGTTTACACAGATGGTGGTGTAGATATTTCCGTGTTTATTCAGATGACTCTGTAGATATTTCCATGTTTTTACAGATGGCAGTGTAGATATTTCAATGTTTATAGAGATGGCGGTGTAGATATTTCCATGTTTATAGAGATAGCAGTGTAGATATTTCCATATTTATACAGATAACTGTGTAGAAATTTCCATGTTTATACAGATAGCGGTGTAAATATTTCCATGTTTATACAGATCACGGTGTAGATATTTCCTTGTGTATACAAATAGCGGTGTAGTTATTTCCATGTTTATACAGATAGTGGTGTAGACATTTCCATGTATATACAGATGGCTTTGTAGTTATTTCCATGTTTATACAGATAGTGGTGTAGACATTTCCATGTATATACAGATGGCTTTGTAGATATTTCCATGTTTATAGAGATGGCTTTGTAGATATTTCCATGTTTATACAGATGACTTTGTAGGTATTTCCATGTTTATACAGATGGCGGTGTAGATATTTCCGTGTTTATATAGACGGTGGTGTAGATATTACCATGTTTATACAGATAGCGGTGTAGATATTTCCATGTTTATACAGATCGGCGTGTAGATATTTCCATGTTTATACAGATCGCGGTGTAGATATTTCCATGTTTATACAGATAGAAGTGTAGATAATTCCATGTTTATACAGATAGCGGTGTAGATATTTCCATGTTTATAGAGATAGCGGTGTAGGTATTTCCATGTTTATAGACATAGCGGTGTAGATATTTCCATGTTTATATAGATGGCGTTGTAGATATTTCCATGTTTATACCGATAGCGGTGTTGGTATTTCTACGTTTATACAAATAGCGATGTAGATATTTCCATGTTTATACAGCTCGCGGTGCAGATATTTATATCTTTATACAGATGGCATTGTAGATATTTCCTTATTCACACAGATGGCGGTGTAGATGTTTCCATGTTTATACAGATGGCGGAGTAGTTAGTTCCATGTTTATGGAGATGGCAGTGTAGATATTTTCATGTTTATAGAAATGGCGGTGTAGATATTTCCATGTTTATAGAGATAGCGGTGTAGATATTTCCATCTTTCTACAGATGGCAGTGTAGATATTTCCATGTTTATACAGATGGCGGTGTAGATATTTCCATATTTATACAGATGTCTGTGTAGATATTTCCATGTGTATACAGATGGTATTGTAGGTATTTCCATGTTTACACAGATGGTGGTGTAGATATTTCCATGTTTATTCAGATGACTGTGTAGATAATTCCATGTTTTTACAGATGGCAGTGTAGATATTTCATTGTTTATAGAGATGGCGCTGTAGATATTTCCATGTTTATACAGATCACGGTGTAGATATTTCCATGTTTATACAGATAGCGGTGTAGATATTTCCATGTTTTTACAGAT
The DNA here is from genome assembly GCF_028858775.2 of Pan troglodytes. Classification (NCBI taxonomy): domain Eukaryota; kingdom Metazoa; phylum Chordata; class Mammalia; order Primates; family Hominidae; genus Pan; species Pan troglodytes. The sequence goes on from NC_072418.2 coordinate 64,999,666, forward strand.
ATCGTTGTAGATATTTCCATGTTTACACAGATTGCGATGAAGATATTTCCATCTTTCTAGAGATGGCATTGTAGATATTTCCATGTTTATACAGATGACGGTGTAGATATTTCCATGTTTATATAGATGGTGCTGTAGATATTACCATGTTTATAGAGATAGCGGTGTAGATATTTCCATGTTTATACTGATCGTGGTGAAGATATTTCCATGTTTATACAGATGGCGTTGAAGATATTTCCATGTTTATACAGATCGCGGTGTAGATATTTCCATGTTTATACAGATCGCGGTGTAGATATTTCCATGTTTATACAGATAGCGGTGTAGATATTTCCATGTTCATACAGATAGAGGTATAGATATTTCCATGTTTATAGAGATAGCGGTGTAGGTATTTCCTATTTTATAGACATAGCGGTGTAGATATTTCCATGTTTATATAGATGGCGTTGTAGATAATTCCATGTTTATACAGATAGCGGTGTTGGTATTTCCACGTTCACAAAGATAGCGATGTAGATATTTCCATGTTTATACAGCTCGCGGTGCAGATATTTATATCTTTATACAGATGGCATTGTAGATATTTCCTTATTCACACTGATGGCGGTGTAGATGTTTCCATGTTTATACAGATGGCGGAGTGGTTAGTTCCATGTTTATGGAGATGGCAGTGTAGATATTTTCGTGTTTATAAAGATGGCGGTGTAGATATTTCCATGTTTATAGAGATAGCAGTGTAGATATTTACATGTTTATACAGATGGCTGTGTAGATGTTTCCATGTGTATACAGATGGCATTGTAGGTATTTCCATGTTTATACAGATGACTGTATAGGTATTTCCATGTTTTTACAGATGGCAATGTAGATATTTCCATGTTTATACAGATAGCAGAGCAGATATTTCCATGTTTGTACAGATGGCGGTGTTGATATTTCCATCTATACACAGATGGCCGTGTAGATATTTCCATGTTTATACAGATGGCAGCGTAGATATTTCCAAGGTCATGCAGATGGTGGTGTAGATATTTCCATGTTCATACAGATAGTGGTGTAGATATTTCCATGTTTACACAGATGGTGGTGTAGATATTTCCGTGTTTATAATCATGGCGGAGTAGATACTTCCATCTTTATGGAGATGGCAGTGTAGATATGTTCATGTTTATAGAGATGGCGGTGTAGATATTTCCATATTTATATAGATAGCGGTGTAGATATTTCCATCTTTCTACAGATGGCATTGTAGATATTTCCATGTTTATACAGATGTCGGTGTAGATATTTCCATGTGTATACAGATGGTATTGTAGGTATTTCCATGTTTATACAGATGGCGGTGTAGATAATTCCATGTATATTCAGATGACTGTGTAGATATTTCCATGTTTTTACAGATGGCAGTGTAGATATTTCAATGTTTATAGAGATGGCGCTGTAGATATTTCCAGGTTTATACAGATCGCGGTGTAGATATTTCCATGTTTATACAGATAGCAGTGTAGATATTTCCATGTTTTTACAGATATCGGTGTAGATATTTCTGTGTTTACACAGATTGCGGTGTAGATATTTCCATCTTTCTACAGATGGCATTGTAGATATTTCCATGTTTATACAGATGACGGTGTAGATATTTCCATGTTTATATAGATGGTGGTGTGGATATTACCATGTTTATAGAGATAGCGGTGTAGATATTTCCATGTTTATACAGATCGTGGTGAAGATATTTCCATGTTTATACAGATCGCGGTGTAGATATTTCCATGTTTATACATATCGCAGTGTAGATATTTCCATGTTTATACAGATAGCGGTGTAGATATTTCCATGTTTATACAGATTGCGGTGTAGATATTTCCATGTTTATACAGATATCGCTGTAATTATTTCCGCGTTCATACAGATGGCGGTGTAGATATTTCCATCTTTCTACAAATGGCAGAGTAGATATTTCCATGTTTACACAGATTGCGGTGTAGATATTTCCATCTTTCTACAGATGGCATTGTAGATATTTCCATGTTTATACAGATGGTGGTGTAGATATTACCACGTTTATACAGGTAGTGGTGTAGATATTTCCCTGTTTATACAGATCGTGCTGAAGATATTTTCATGTTTATACAGATCGTGGTGTAAATATTTCAATGTTTATACAGATCACGGTGTAGATATTTCCATGTTTATACAGATAGCGGTGTAGATATTTCCATGTTTATACAGATAGCGGTGTAGATATTTCCATGTTTATAGAGATAGCGGTGTAGGAATTTCCATGTTTATAGACATAGCGGTGTAAATATTTCCATGTTTATATACATGGCGTTGTAGATATTTCCATGTTTATACCGATAGCGGTGTTGGTATTTCCACGTTTATACAGACAGCGATGTAGATATTTCCATGTTTATACAGCTCGCGGTGAAGATAGTTATATCTTTATACAGATGGCATTGTAGATATTTCCTTATTCACACAGAAGGCGGTGTAGATGTTTCCATGTTTATACAAATGGCGGAGTAGTTAGATCCATGTTTATGGAGATGGCAGTGTAGATATTTTCATGTTTATAGAGATGGTGGTGCAGATATTTCCATGTATATAGAGATAGCAGTGTAGATATGTACATGTTTATAGAGATGGCTGTGTAGATATTTCCATGTTTATACAGATGACTGTATAGTTATTTCCATGTTTTTACAGATAGCAGTGCAGATATTTCCATGTTTACAGCGATAGCGATGTAGATCTTTCCATGTTTGCACAGATGGCGGTGTTGATATTTCCATCTATACACACATGGCCGTGTAGATATTTCCATGTTTATACAGATGGCAGCGTAGATATTTCCATGGACATGCAGATGGCGGTGTAGATATTTCCATGTTTATACAGATAGCGGTGTAGATATTTTCATGTTTATACAGATTGCGGTGGAGATATGTGCATGTTTATACAGATAGCAATGGAGATATTTCCACGTTAATACACATAGCGGTGTAGATATTTCCATGTTTATACAGATAGCGGTGTAGATATTTCCATGTTTATGCAGGTAGCAGTGTAGAAATTCCCATGTTTATACTGATCGCTTTGTAGACATTTCCATCTTTCTACAGATGACAGTGTAGATATTTCCAAGTTTATACAGATGGCAGTGTAGATATTTCCATGTTTATACAGATAGCAGTGTAGATATTTCCATGTATATACAGATGGCTGTGTAGATATTTCCATGTTTATACAGTTGGCTGTGTAGATATTTCCATGTTTATACAGCTGACTCTGTAGGTATTTCCATGTTTATACAGATGGCGGTGTAGATATTTCTATGTTTATAGAGATAGCTGTGTAGATATTTCCATGTTTATACAGATAGCGGTCTAGATATTTCCATGTTTATACAGATCGCGGTGTAGATATTTCCATGTTTATACAGATCGCGGTGCATATATTTCCATGTTTATACAGATAGCGGTGTAGATATTTCCATGTTTATACAGATGGCCGTGTAGATATTTCCATGTTTATAGAGATGGCGGTGTAGATATTTCCATGTTTATAGAGATGGCGGTGTAGGTATATCCATGTTCATAGAGATAGCAGTGAGTATATTTCCATGTTTATACAGATAGCGGTGTAGATATTTCCACTTTTATAGAGATAGCGGTTTAGATATTTCATATTTATACACATAGCGGTGTAGATATTTCCATGTTTATACAGATTGTGGTGTAGATATTTCCATGTTTATACAGATAGCGGTGTAGATATTTCCACGTTTATACAGATGGCGGTGTAGATATTTCCATCTTTCTACAAATGGCAGTGTAGATATTTTCATATTTATAGAAATGGCGGTGTAGATATTTCCATGTTTATATAGATGGCAGTGTAGATATTTTCTTGTTTATGCAGATGGCGGTGTAGATATTTCCATGTTTATAGGGATGGTGGTGTAGATATTTCTATGTTTATAGAGATAGCGGTGTAAATATTTCCATGCTTATAGAGATGGTGGTGTAAGTATTTTCATGTTTATAGACATAGCGGTGTAGATATTTCCATGTTTTGAGAGATAGCGGTGTAAATATTTCCATGTTTATACAGATAGCCGTGTAAATGTTTACACGTTTATAGGGATAGCGTTGTAGATATTCCCACGTTTATACAGATAGCGGTGTAGATATTTCCCCGTTTATAGAGATAGCTGTGTAGATATTTCCACGTTTATACAGATAGCGGTGAAGATATTTCCACTTTTATACAGATTGCGGTGTAGAAATTTCCAAGTTTATACACATAGCGGTGCAGATATTTCCACGTTTATACACATACCGGTGTAGATATTTCCATGTTTATACAGATAGCGGTGTAGATATTTCCACGTTTGTAGAGATAGCGATGTAGATATTTCCACGTCTATACAGATAGCGGTGTAGGTATTTCCACGTTAATACAGATAACGGTGTAGATATTTCCAGGTTTTTAGAGACAGCGGTGTAGATTTTTCCATGTTTCTACAGATAGCGGTGTAGATATTTCCATATTTGTAGAGACAGCGGTGTAGATATTTCCATGTTTATAGAGATGGCTGTGTAGATATTTCCATGTTCATAGAGATAGCCGTGTTGATTTTTCCATGTTTATAGAGATAGCTGTGTGGATATTTCCATGTTTATACAGATAGGGGTGTAGATATTTCCATGTTTATAGAGATGGCGGTGTAGATATTTCCAAGTTTATACAGATCACGGTGTAGATATTTCCATGTTTATACAGACCGCGGTGTAGGTATTTCCATTTTTATACAGATCATGGTGTAGTTATTTCCATGTTTATACAGATCGCGGTGTTGATATTACCATGTTTATAGGGATAGCGGTGCAAATATTTCCACATTTATACAGATAGCGGTGTAGCTATTAGCATGTTTATACAGATAGCGGTGTAGATATTTCCATGTATAAACAGATGTCTGTGTATATATTGCCATGTTTAAACAGATGGCGGTGTAGATATTTCCTTGTTTATACAAATAGCGGTGCAGATATTTCCATGTTTATACAGATAGCAGTGTAGATATTTCCATGTATATACAGATGGCTGTGTAGATATTTCCATGTTTATACAGTTGGCTGTGTATATATTTCCATGTTTATACAGATGACTTTGTAGGTATTTCCATGTTTATACAGATGGCGGTGTAGATATTTCTATGTTTATAGATAGCTGTGTAGATATTTCCATGTTTATACAGATAGCGGCCTAGATATTTCCATGTTTATACAGATCGCGGTGTAGATATTTCCATGTTTATACAGATCGCGGTGAAGATATTTCCATGTTTATACAGTTGGCTGTGTAGATATTTCCATGTTTATACAGATGACTTTGTAGGTATTTCCATGTTTATACAGATGGCGGTGTAGATATTTCTATGTTTATAGAGATAGCTGTGTAGATATTTCCATGTTTATACAGATAGCGATCTAGATATTTCCATGTTTATACAGATCGCGGTGTAGATATTTCCATGTTTATACAGATCGCGGTGCAGATATTTCCATGTTTATACAGATAGCGGTGTAGATATTTCCATGTTTATACAGATGGCCGTGTAGATATTTCCATGTTTATACAGATGGCGGTGTAGATATATCCATGTTCATAGAGATATCAGTGAGGATATTTCCATGTTTATACAGATAGCAGTGTAGATATTTCCACTTTTATAGAGATAGCGGTTTAGATATTTCATATTTATACAGATAGCGGTGTAGATATTTCCATATTTATACAGATTGCGGTGTAGATATTTCCATGTTTATACAGATAGCGGTGTAGATATTTCCACGTTTATACAGATGGCGGTGTAGATATTTCCATCTTTCTACAAATGGCAGTGTAGATATTTCCATGTTTTTAGAAATGGCGGTGTAGATATTTCCATGTTTATATAGATGGCAGTGTAGATATTTTCTTGTTTATGTAGATGGCGTTGTAGATACCTCCATGTTTAAAGAGATGGCGGTGTGTATACTTCCATGTTGATGGAGATAGCGGTGTAGATATTTCCATGTTTATAGAGATAGCGGTGTAGTTATTTCCATGTTTATAGAGATAGCGGTGTAGATATTTCCATGTTTCTACAGATGACTGTGTAGATATTTCCATGTTTGTACAGATGGCAGTGTAGATATTTCCATGTTTATAGAAATAGCGGTGTAGATATTTTCATGTTTATACAGATTGCGGTGGAGATATGTCCATGTTTATACAGATAGCAATGGAGATATTTCCACGTTAATACACATAGCGGTGTAGATATTTCCTTGTTTATACAGATAGCGGTGTAGATATTTCCATGTTTATGCAGGTAGCAGTGTAGAAATTCCCATGTTTATACTGATCGCTTTGCAGACATTTCCATCTTTCTACAGATGTCAGTGTAGATATTTCCAAGTTTATACAGATGGCAGTGTAGATATTTCCATGTTTATACAGATGTCTGTGTAGATATTTCCATGTTTATGCAGATGGCGGTGTAGATATTTCCATGTTTATAGGGATGGCGTTGTAGATATTTCTATGTTTATAGAGATAGCGGTGTAAATATTTCCATGCTTATAGAGATGGTGGTGTAAGTATTTTCATGTTTTTAGACATAGCGATGTAGATATTTCCATGTTTTTAGAGATAGCGGTGTAAATATTTCCATGTTTATACAGATAGCCGTGTAAATGTTTACACGTTTATAGGGATAGCGGTGTAGATATTTCCACGTTTATACAGATAGCGGTGTAGATATTTCCCCGTTTATAGAGATAGCTGTGTAGATATTTCCACGTTTATACAGATAGCGGTGAAGATATTTCCACTTTTATACAGATTGCGGTGTAGAAATTTCCAAGTTTATACACATAGCGGTGCAGATATTTCCACGTTTATACACATACCGGTGTAGATATTTCCATGTTTATACAGATAGCGGTGTAGATATTTCCACGTTTGTAGAGATAGCGATGTAGATATTTCCACATATATACAGATAGCGGTGTAGGTATTTCCACGTTAATACAGATAACGGTGTAGATATTTCCAGGTTTTTAGAGACAGCGGTGTAGATTTTTCCAAGTTTCTACAGATAGCGGTGTAGATATTTCCATATTTGTAGAGACAGCGGTGTAGGTATTTCCATGTTTATAGAGATGGCTGTGTAGATATTTCCATGTTCATAGAGATAGCCGTGTTGATTTTTCCATGTTTATAGAGATAGCTGTGTGGATATTTCCATGTTTATACAGATAGGGGTGTAGATATTTCCATGTTTATAGAGATGGCGGTGTAGATATTTCCATGTTTATACAGATCACGGTGTAGATATTTCCATGTTTATACAGATCGCGGTGTAGATATTTCCATGTTTATACAGATCATGGTGTAGTTATTTCCATGTTTATACAGATCGCGGTGTTGATATTACCATGTTTATAGGGATAGCGGTGCAAATATTTCCAAATTTATACAGATAGCCGTGTAGTTATTAGTATGTTTATACAGATAGCGGTGTAGATATTTCCATGTATAAACAGATGTCTGTGTATATATTTCCATGTTTAAACAGATGGCGGTGTAGATATTTCCTTGTTTATACAAATAGCGGTGCAGATATTTCCATGTTTATACAGATAGCAGTGTAGATATTTCCATGTATATACAGATGGCTGTGTAGATATTTCCATGTTTATAGAGTTGGCTGTGTAGATATTTCCATGTTTATACAGATGACTTTGTAGGTATTTCCATGTTTATACAGATGGCGGTGTAGATATTTCTATGTTTATAGAGATAGCTGTGTAGATATTTCCATGTTTATACAGATAGCGGTCTAGATATTTCCATGTTTATACAGATCGCGGTGTAGATATTTTCATGTTTATACAGATCGCGGTGCAGATATTTCCATGTTTATACAGATAGCGGTGTAGATATTTCCATGTTTATACAGATGGCCGTGTAGATATTTCCATGTTTATAGGGATGGCGTTGTAGATATTTCTATGTTTATAGAGATAGCCGTGTAAATATTTCCATGCTTATAGAGATGGTGGTGTAAGTATTTTCATGTTTATAGACATAGCGGTGTAGATATTTCCATGTTTTTAGAGATAGCGGTGTAAATATTTCCATGTTTCTACAGATAGCCGTGTAAATGTTTACACGTTTATAGGGATAGCGGTGTAGATATTCCCACGTTTATACAGATAGCGGTGTAGATATTTCCCCGTTTATAGAGATAGCTGTGTAGATATTTCCACGTTTATACAGATAGCGGTGAAGATATTTCCACTTTTATACAGATTGGGGTGTAGAAATTTCCAAGTTTATACACATAGCGGTGCAGATATTTCCACGTTTATACACATACCGGTGTAGATATTTCCATGTTTATACAGATAGCGGTGTAGATATTTCCACGTTTGTAGAGATAGCGGTGTAGATATTTCCACGTCTATACAGATAGCGGTGTAGGTATTTCCACGTTAATACAGATAACGGTGTAGATATTTGCAGGTTTTTAGAGACAGCGGTGTAGATTTTTCCATGTTTCTACAGATAGCGGTGTAGATATTTCCATATTTGTAGAGACAGCGGTGTAGATATTTCCATGTTTATAGAGATGGCTGTGTAGATATTTCCATGTTCATAGAGATAGCCGTGTTGATTTTTCCATGTTTATAGAGATAGCTGTGTGGATATTTCCATGTTTATACAGATAGGGGTGTAGATATTTCCATGTTTATAGAGATGGCGGTGTAGATATTTCCATGTTTATACAGATCACGGTGTAGATATTTCCATGTTTATACAGACCGCGGTGTAGGTATTTCCATTTTTATACAGATCATGGTGTAGTTATTTCCATGTTTATACAGATCGCGGTGTTGATATTACCATGTTTATAGGGATAGCGGTGCAAATATTTCCACATTTATACAGATAGCGGTGTAGTTATTAGCATGTTTATACAGATAGCGGTGTAGATATTTCCATGTATAAACAGATGTCTGTGTATATATTGCCATGTTTAAACAGATGGCGGTGTAGATATTTCCTTGTTTATACAAATAGCGGTGCAGATATTTCCATGTTTATACAGATAGCAGTGTAGATATTTCCATGTATATACAGATGGCTGTGTAGATATTTCCATGTTTATACAGTTGGCTGTGTATATATTTCCATGTTTATACAGATGACTTTGTAGGGATTTCCATGTTTATACAGATGGCGGTGTAGATATTTCTATGTTTATAGATAGCTGTGTAGATATTTCCATGTATATACAGATAGCGGCCTAGATATTTCCATGTTTATACAGATCGCGGTGTAGATATTTCCATGTTTATACAGATCGCGGTGAAGATATTTCCATGTTTATACAGTTGGCTGTGTAGATATTTCCATGTTTATACAGATGACTTTGTAGGTATTTCCATGTTTATACAGAAAGCGGTGTAGATATTTCTATGTTTATAGAGATAGCTGTGTAGATATTTCCATGTTTATACAGATAGCGGTCTAGATATTTCCATGTTTATACAGATCGCGGTGTAGATATTTCCATGTTTATACAGATCGCGGTGCAGATATTTCCATGTTTATACAGATAGCAGTGTAGATATTTCCATGTTTATACAGATGGCCGTGTAGATATTTCCATGTTTATACAGATGGCGGTGTAGATATATCCATGTTCATAGAGATATCAGTGAGGATATTTCCATGTTTATACAGATAGCAGTGTAGATATTTCCACTTTTATAGAGATAGCGGTTTAGATATTTCATATTTATACAGATAGCGGTGTAGATATTTCCATATTTATACAGATTGTGGTGTAGATATTTCCATGTTTATACAGATAGCGGTGTAGATATTTCCACGTTTATACAGATGGCGGTGTAGATATTTCCATCTTTCTACAAATGGCAGTGTAGATATTTCCATGTTTTTAGAAATGGCGGTGTAGATATTTCCATGTTTATATAGATGGCAGTGTAGATATTTTCTTGTTTATGTAGATGGCGTTGTAGATACCTCCATGTTTAAAGAGATGGCGGTGTGTATACTTCCATGTTGATGGAGATAGCGGTGTAGATATTTCCATGTTTATAGAGATAGCGGTGTAGTTATTTCCATGTTTATAGAGATAGCGGTGTAGATATTTCCATGTTTCTACAGATGACTGTGTAGATATTTCCATGTTTGTACAGATGGCAGTGTAGATATTTCCATGTTTATAGAAATAGCGGTGTAGATATTTTCATGTTTATACAGATTGCGGTGGAGATATGTCCATGTTTATACAGATAGCAATGGAGATATTTCCACGTTAATACACATAGCGGTGTAGATATTTCCATGTTTATACAGATAGCGGTGTAGATATTTCCATGTTTATACAGATAGCGGTGTAGATATTTCCATGTTTCTGCAGGTAGCAGTGTAGAAATTCCCATGTTTATACTGATCGCTTTGTAGACATTTCCGTCTTTCTACAGATGTCAGTGTAGATATTTCCAAGTTTATACAGATGGCAGTGTAGATATTTCCATGTTTATAGAGATAGCGGTGAAGATATTTCCATGTTTATACAGATAGCAGTTTATATATTTCCATGTTTATACAGATCGTGGTGTAGATATTTCCATGTTTATACAGATACCGGTGTAGATATTTCCATGTTTATACAGACCGCAGCGTAGATATTTCCATGTTTATAGAGATAGCAATGTAGATATTTCCAAGTTTGTACAGATGGCGGTGTTGATGTTTCCATCTATACACAGATTGCCGTGTAGGTATTACCATGTGTATACAGATGGCATTGTAGATATTTCCATGTTTATAGAGATAACGGTGTACCTATTTCCATGTTTATAGTCATAGCGGTGTAGATATATCCATGTTCATAGAGATAGCAGTGAGGATATTTCCATGTGTATACAGATAGCAGTGTAGATATTTCCATTTTTATAGAGATAGCGGTTTAGATATTTCATATTTATACAGATAGCGGTGTAGATATTTCCATGTTTATACAGATTGCGGTGTAGATATTTCCTTGTTTATACAAATGACTGTGTAGTTATGTCCATGTTTATACAGATGGCTTTGTAGATATTTCCATGTTTATAGAGATAGCGGTGCAGATATTTCCATGTTTATACAGATAGCGGTGTAAATATTTCCATGTTTACACAGATCGTGGTGTAGATATTTCCATGTTTATACAGATACCGGTGTAGATATTTACATGTTTATACAGACCGCAGTGTAGGTATTTCCATGTTTATAGAGATAGCGGTGTAGATATTTCCATGTTTGTAGAGATGGCGGTGTTGATGTTTCCATCTATACACAGATTGCCATGTAAGTATTTCCATGTGTATACAGATGGCATTGTAGATATTTCCATGTTTATACAGATGGTGTTGTAGATATTTCCATGTTTATACAGATGACTGTATAGGTATTTCCATGTTTTTACAGATGGCATTGTAGATATTTCCATGTTTATAGAGATAGCAGTGAAGATATTTCCATGTTTATAAAGATAGCGGTGTAGGTATTTCCATGTTTATACAGACCGCGGTGTAGATATTTACATGTTTATACAGATAGCGGTGCAGATATTTCCATGTTTGTACAGATGGCGGTGTTGATATTTCCATCTATACACAGATAACCGTGTAGATATTTCCATGTTTATACAGAGGGTGGCGCAGATATTTCTATGTATATATAGATGGCGGTGTAGTTATTTCCATGTATATACAGATAGCGGTGTAGTTATTTCCATGTTTATATAGAGAGCGGTGTAGATATTTCCATGTATGTACACATGACTGTGTAGATATTTCCATGTTTATATAGATGGCGGTGTAGATATTTCCATGTTATACAGATAACTTTGTTAGTATTTCCTTGTTTATACAGATGGCGGTGTAGATATTTCGATGTTTATAGAGATAGCATTGGAGGTATTTCCATGTTTATGCAGATAGCGGTGTACTTATTTCTATGTTTAAATAGATAGCGGTGTAGATATTTCTATGTATATACACATGGCTGTGTAGATATTTCCATGTTTATACATATGGCGGTGTAGATATTTCCATGTTTATACAGATAAATTGGTAAGTATTTCCATGTTTATAGAGATGGCGGTGTAGATATTTCCATGTTTATACAGATCACGGTGTAGATATTTCCATGTTTATACAGATCGCAGTGTAGATATTTCCATGTTTATACAGATCATTGTGTAGATATTTCCATGTATATACAGATCGCGGTGTGGATATTACCATGTTTATAGGGATAGCGGTGCAAATATTTCCACATTTATACAGATAGCGGTGTAGTTATTAGCATGTTTATACAGATAGGGTTGTAGATATTTCCATGTATAAACAAATGTCTGTGTATATATTTCCATGTTTAAATAGATGGCGGTGTAGATATTTCCTTGTTTATACAAATAGCGGTGTAGTTCTTTCCATGTTTATACAGATAGCGGTGTAGGTATTTCCATGTATATACTGATGGCTGTGTAGATATTTCCGTGTTTATCCAGATGGCTGTGTAGATATTTCCATGTTTATAGAGATAGCTGTGTAGATATTTCCATGTTTATACAGATCGCTGTGTAGATATTTCCATGTTTATACAGATCGCGGTGTAGATATTTCCATGTCTATACAGATAGCGCTGTAGATATTTCCATGTTTATACAGATGGCGGTGGAGTTACTTCCATGTTTATAGAGATGTTGGTGTAGATATTTCCATCTTTATAGAGATAGCAGTGTAGATATATCCATGTTCATAGAGATAGCAGTGAGGATATTTCTATGTTTATACAGATAGCAGTGTAGATATTTCCATTTTTATAGAGATAGCGTTTTAGATATTTCATATTTATACAGATAGCGGTGTAGATATTTCCATGTTTATACAAATTGCAGTGTAGATATTTCCATGTTTAAACACATGACTGTGTAGCTATTTCCATGTTTATACAGATGGCTTTGTAGATATTTCCATGTTTATAGAGATAGCGGTGCAGATAATTCCATGTTTATACAGATAGCGGTGTAAGTATTTCCTTGTTTATACAAATCGTGGTGTAGATGTTTCCATGTTTATACAGATACCGGTGTAGATCTTTCCATGTTAATGCAGACCGCAGTGTACATATTTCCATGTTTATGGAGATAGCGGTGTCGATATTTCCATGTTTGTACTGATGGTGGTGTTGATGTTTCCATCTATACACAGATTGTCGTGTAGGTATTTCCATGTGTATACAGATGGCATTGTAGATGTTTCCATGTTTATACAGATGGTGGTGTAGATATTTCCATGTTTATACAGATGACTGTATATGTATTTCCATGTTTTTACAGATGGCATTATAGATATGTCCATGTTTATAGAGATAGCAGTGTAGATATTTCCAGGTTTATACAGATGGCGGTGTAGATATTTCCATGTATATCCACATGGCTGTGTTGATATTTCCATGTTTATACAGATAGCGGTGTAGATATTTCTATGTTTATACAGAGAGCGGTGTAGATATTTCCATGTTTATACAGACCACGGTGTAGATATTTCCATGTTTATACAGATAGCGGTGCAGATATTTCCATGTTTGTACAGATGGCGGTGTTGATATATCCATCTATACACAGATGGCCGTGTAGATATTTCCATGTTTATACAGATGACGGCGTAGATATTTCCATGGACATGCAGATGGCGGTGTAGATATTTCCGTGTTTATACAGATAGCGGTGTAGATATTTCCATGTTTACACAGATGTTGGTGTAGATATTTCTGTATTTATACACATGGCGGAGTAGATACTTCCATCTTTATGGAGATGGCAGTGTAGATATTTTCATGTTTCTAGACATGGCGGTATAGATATTTCCATATTTATAGAGATAGCGATGTAGATATTTCCATCTTTCTACAGATGGCAGTGTAGATATTTCCATGTTTATACAGATGGCCGTGTAGATATTTCCATATTTATACAGATGTCTGTGTAGATATTTCCATGTGTATACAGATGGTATTGTAGTTATTTCCATGTTTATACAGATGGTGGTGTTGATATTTCCATGTTTATTCAGATGACTGTGTAGATATTTCCATGTTTTTACAGAGGGCAGTGTAGATATTTCAATGTTTATAGAGATGGCGCTGTAGATATTTCCATGTTTATACAGATAACGGTGGAGATATTTCCTTGTTTATACAGAGAGCAGTGGATATATTTCCATGTTTATACACATAGCGGTGTACATATTTCCATGTTTATAGAGACAGCGGTGTAGGTATTTCCAGGTTTATACAGATAGCGGTGCAGATATTTCCATGTTTACACAGATGCCTATGCAGATATTTCCATATTTATACAGAGGGCTGTGTAGATATTTCTATGTTTATACAGATGGCACTGTAGATATTTAAATGTTCCTACACATGACTGTGTAGATATTTCCATGTTTATACAGATGTCTTTGTAGATATTTACAATGTTTATAGAGATAGCGGTGCAGATATTTCCATGTTTATACAGATAGTGGTGTATATATTTCCATCTTTATACAGACCATGGTGTAGATATTTCCATGTTTCTACAGATACCGGTGTAGATATTTCCATGTTTATACAGACCGCAGTGTAGATATTTCCATGTTTATATATATAGCAGTGTAAGTATTTCCATGTTTGTACAGATGGCGGTGTTGAAGTTTCCATCTATACACAGATTGCCGTGTAGGTATCTCCATGTGTATACAGATGGCATTGTACATATTTCCATGTTTATACAGATGGCGGTGTAGATATTTCCATGTCTATACAGCTGGTGGTGTAGATATTTCCATATTTATACAGATTCCTGTGTAGATATTTCCATGTGTATACAGATGGTATTGTACGTATTTCCATGTTTATACAGATGGTGGTGTAGATATTTCCATGTTTATTCAGAAGACTGTGTAGATATTTCCATGTTTTTACAGATGGCAGTGTCGATATTTCAATGTTTATAGAGATGGCGCTGTAGATATTTCCATGTTTATACAGATAACCATGGAGATATTTCATTGTTTATACAGAGAGCAATGGAGATATTTCCATGTTTATACACATAGCGGTGTACATATTTCCATGTTTTTAGAGACAGCGGTGTAGGTATTTCCATGTTTATACAGATAGCTGTGTAGATATTTCCATGTATATACAGATGGCTGTGTAGATATTTCCATGTTTATACAGTTGGCTGTGTAGATATTTCCATGTTTATACAGATGACTTTGTAGGTATTTCCATGTTTATACAGATGGCGGTGTATATATTAACATGTTTATAGAGATAGCGGTGTAGATATTTCCATAGTTATAGAGATAGCGGTATAAATATTTCCATCTTTATACAGATAGTGGTGTAGATATTTCCATGTTTATACAGATGGCGGTGTAGAGACAGCCATGCTTCTGAATATGGCAGTGTAGATATTTTCATGTTTACATAGATGGCGGTGTAGATATTTCCATGTTTACATGGATTGCGGTGTAGATATTTCCATGTTTATGATGTAAGTGGTGTAGGTATTTCCATGTTTATAGAGATAGCGGTGTAGACATTTAAATATTTATACAGTTAGCGGTGTAGGTATTTCCATGTTTATACAGATGGCGGTGTAGATATTTCCATGTTTCTAAAGATGGCGGTGTAGATATTTCCTTGTTTATACAGATAGCAGTGTAGATATTTCCATGTATATACAGATAGCAGTGTAGATATTTCCATGTTTACACAGATAGCGGTGGAGATATTTCCCTGTTAATACAGATAGCGATGTAGATATTTCCATGTTTAAACAGATAGCGGTGTAGATATTTCCATGTTTATAGATATAGCGGTTTAGATATTTCCATGTTTATACAGAAGGCTGTGTAGATATTTCCATGTGTATACAGATGGCGGTGTAGATATTTCCATGTTTATACATATAGCAGTGTAGATATTTCCATGTTTACAGATATAGAGGTAAAGATATTTCCATCTTTGCACAGATTGCGGTGTAGACATTGCAAAGTTTACACAGATAGCGGTGTAGATATTTCCAAGTTTTCACATGTACCTGTGTCGATATTTCCATGTTTACAGAGATATCATTGTAGATATTTCCATGTTTATACAGATAGCCGTGTAGTTATTTACATGTTGATACAGATAGCGGTGTAGATATTTTCAGGGTTATACAGATAGTGGTGTAGATATTTCCACGTTTCACAGATAGCTGTGTAGATATTTCCCTGTTTACACAGATAGCGTTGTAAATATTTCCATGTTAACACTGATACCGTTGTAGATATTTCCATGCTTACACAGATTGCAGTGTAGATATTTCCAAGTTTACACAGATAGCTGTGTAGATATTTCCATGTTTACACAGATAGCGTTGTAGATATTTCATTGTTTATAGAGATAGCGGTGTAGGTACTTCCATGTTTTTAAAGATACCGTTGTAGGTATTTCCGTGTTTAAATGGTAGCGGTGGAGATATTTCCATGTTTATACAGATAGCGGTGTAAAAATTTCCATGTTTATACAGTTAGCGGTGTAGTTATTTCCATGTTTATACAGATAGCGGTGTAGATATTTCCATGTTTATCCAGGTAGCGGTGTAGAAATTCCCATGTTTATACAGATCGCTTTGTAGATATTTCCATCTTTCTACAGATGTCAGTGTGGATATTTCCAAGTTTATTCAGATGTCTGTGTAGATATTTCCATGTTTATGCAGATGGCGGTGTAGATATTTCCATGTTTATACAGATAGCGGTGGAGATATATCCCTGTTTATACAGATAGCGATGTAGATATTCCCATGTTTGTACAGATAGCGGTGTATATATTTCCATGTTTATAGAGATAGCAGTGTAGATATTTCCATGTTTATACAGATGGCTGTGTAGATATTTCCATGTGTGCACAGATTGCGGTGTAGATATTTCCATGTTTATACAAATGACAGTGTAGATATTTCCATGTTTATACAGATATCGGTGTAGATATTTCCATGTTTACAGAGATATCGGTGTAGGTATTTCCATCTTTGCACAGATTGCGGTGTAGCTATTGCCAAATTTACACAGATAGCGGTGCAGATATTTCCAAGTTTACACAGATAGCTGTGTAGATATTTCCATGTTTACAGAGATAGCATTGTACATATTTCCGTGTTTATACAGATTGCGGTGTAGTTATTTCCATGTTGATACAGATAGCGGTGTAGATATTTCCATGTTTATACAGGTAGCGGTGTAGAAATTCCCATGTTTATAGAGATCGCTTTGTAGACATTTCCATTTTTCTACAGATCTCAGTGTAGATACTTCCAAGTTTATACAGATGGCAGTGTAGATATTTCCATGTTTATACAGAAGGCAGTGAAGATATTTCCATGTTTATACAAATAGTGCTGTAGATATTTCCATGTTTATACAGATGGCGGTGTGGATACATCCATGTTTCTGAAGATGGCGGTGTAGATATTTTCATGTTTATAGAGATGGAGGTGTAGATATTTCCATGTATAAAGAGATAGCAGTGTAGATATTTTCATGTTTATAGAGAAAGCGGTGTAGATGTTTCCATGTTTATAGAGATAGCAGTGTAAATATCTCCATGTTTATAGAGATGGTGGTGTAAGTATTTTCATGTTTATACAGATAGCGGTGTAGATATTTCCATGTTTAAACAGATAACGGTGTTGTTATTTCCATGTTTATACAGATAGCGGTGTAGATATTTCCATGTTTATGCAGCTCGCGGTGTAGATATTTCCATCTTTATACAGATGGCAGTGTAGATATTTCCACGTTTATACAGATAGTGGTGTAGATATTTCCATGTCTATAGAGATAGCAGTGTAAGTATTTCCATATTTATAGAGATTGCGGTGTAGATATCTCCATCTTTATACAGATGGCGGTACAGTTATATCCATGTTTATACAGATGGCAGTGAAGGTATTTCCATGTTCATACAGATAGTGGTGTAGATATTTCCATGTTTATACAGATGGCGGTGTAGATACATCCATGTTTCTGAAGATGACGGTGTAGATATTTTCATGTTTATAGAGAAGGCGGTGTAGATATTTCCATGTTTATACAGATGTCTGTGTAGATATTTCCATGTTTATGCAGATAGCGGTGTAGATATTTCCATGTTTATAGAGATGGCGGTCTAGTTATTTCTAAGTTTATAGAGATAACTGTGTAAATATTTCCATGTTTATAGAGATGGTGGTGTAAGTATTTACATGTTTATAGAGATATCGGCGTAGATATTTCCATGTTTATACAGATAGTGGTGTTGATATTTCCATGTCTATAGAGATAGCGGTGTAGCTATTTCCATATTTATAGAGATTGCGGTGTAGATATTTCCATCTTTATACAGATGGCGGTGTAGATATATCCATGTTTATACAGATGGCACTGAAGGTATTTCCATGTTCATACAGATAGTGGTGTAGATATTTCCGTGTTTATACAGATGGCGGTGAAGATACATCCATGTTTCTGAAGATGGCGGTGTAGATATTTTCATGTTTATAGAGAGGGCGGTGTAGATATTTCCATGTTTATACAGATGTCTGTGTAGATATTTCCATGTTTATGCAGATAGCGGTGTAGATATTTCCATGTTTATAGAGATGGCGGTCTAGTAATTTCTAAGTTTATAGAGATAGCTGTGTAAATATTTCCATGTTTATAGAGATGGTGGTGTAAGTATTTACATGTTTATAGAGATAGCGGTGTAGATATTTCCATGTTGATACAGTTAGTGGTGTTGGTATTTCCATGTTTATACAGATGGCGGTGTAGATATTTCCATGTTTATACAGCTCGCGGTGTAGATATTTACATCTTTATACAGATGGCAGTGTAGATATTTCCATGTTTATACAGATAGCGGTGTAGATATTTCCATGTTTACACACATTGCGGTGTAGACATTTCCATTTTTCTACAGATGGCATTGAATATATTTCCATGTTTATACAGATGGCCGTGTAGATATTTCCATGTTTATATAGATGGTGGTGTAGGTATTACCATGTTTATACAGATAGCGGTGTAGATATTTCCATGTTTATACAGATCGTGGTGAAGTTATTTCCATGTTTATACAGATCGCAGTGTAGGTATTTCCATGTTTATACAGATCGCGGTGTAGATATTTCCATGTTTATACAGATAGCGGTGTAGATATTTCCATGTTTATACAGATAGCGGTGTAGATATTTCCATGTCTATAGAGATATCGGTGTAGTTATTTCCATATTTATACAGATAGCGGTGTAGATATTTCCATGTTTATACTGATCGTGGTGTAGATATTTCCATGTTATAGAGATGGCGGTGTAGATACTTCCATGTTTATACAGATCACGGTGTAGATATTTCCTTGTTTATACAAATAGCGGTGTAGTTATTTCCATGTTTATACAGATAGCGGTGTAGATATTTCCATGTATATACACATGGCTCTGTAGATATTTCCATGTTTATAGAGATGGCGGTGTAGATATTTCCATGTTTATACAGATAACTTTGTAAGTATTTCCATGTTTATACAGATGGAGGTGTAGATATTTCCATGTTTATAAAGATGGCGGTGCAGATATTTCCATGTTTATAGAGATAGCTGTGTAGATATGTCCAAGTTTATACAGATCGCGGTGTAGATATTTCCATGTTTATACAGATCGCGGTGTAGATATTTCCATGTTTATACAGATAGCGGTGTAGATATTTCCATGTTTACACACATTGCGGTGTAGACATTTCCATTTTTCTACAGATGGCATTGAATATATTTCCATGTTTATACAGATGGCCGTGTAGATATTTCCATGTTTATATAGATGGTTGTGTAGGTATTACCATGTTTATACAGATAGCGGTGTAGATATTTCCATGTTTATACAGATCGTGGTGAAGTTATTTCCATGTTTATACAGATCGCGGTGTAGATATTTCCATGTTTATACAGATAGCGGTGTAGAAATTTCCATGTTTATACAGATAGCGGTGTAGATATTTCCATGTTTATAGAGATAGCGGTGTAGGTATTTCCATGTTTATAAACATAGGGGTTTAGATATTTCCATGTTTATATAGATGGCGTTGTAGATATTTCCATGATTATACCGATAGCGGTGTTGGTATTTCCACGTTTATGCAGATAGCGATGTAGATATTTCCATGTTAATACAGCTCGCGTTGCAGATATTTATAACTTTATACAGATGGTATTGTAGATATTTCCTTATTCACACAGATGGCGGTGTAGATGTTTCCATGTTTATACAGATGGCGGAGTAGTTAGTTCCATGTTTATGGAGATGGCAGTGTAGATATTTTCATGTTTATAGAGATGGCGGTGTAGATATTTCCATGTTTATAGAGATAGCAATGTAGATATTTACATGTTTATAGAGATGGCTGTGTATATATTTCCATGTGTATACAGATGGCATTGTAGATATTTCCATGTTTATACAGATAACGGTGTAGAAATTTCCATGTTTATACAGATAGCGGTGTAAATATTTCCATGTTTATACAGATCACGGTGTAGATATTTCCATGTTTATAGAGATAGCGGTGTAGATATTTCCATGTTTATACAGATAGCGGTGTAGATATTTCCATGTTTATACAGACCGCGGTGTAGATATTTCCATGTTTATACAGATAGCGGTGCAGATATTTCCATGTTTGTACAGATGGCGGTGTTGATATTTCCATCTATACACAGATGACCGTGTAGATATTTCCATGTTTATACAGATGGCGGCACAGATATTTAAATGGATATGTAGATGGCGGTGTAGATATTTCCATGTTTATACAGAAAGCGGTGTAGTTATTTCCATGTTTATATAGATACCGGTGTAGATATTTCCATGTATATACACATGGCTGTGTAGATACTTCCATGTTTACAGAGATGGCGGTTTAGATATTAACATGTATATACAGATAACTTTGTAAGTATTTCCTTGTTTATACAGATGGCGGTGTAGATATTTCGATGTTTATAGAGATAGCAGTGGAGATAATTCCATGTTTATACAGATAGCGGTGTAGATATTTCCATGTTTATACTGATCGTGGTGTAGATATTTCCATGTTATAGAGATGGCGGTGTAGATATTTCCATGTTTATACAGATCACGGTGTAGATATTTCCTTGTTTATACAAATAGCGGCGTAGTTATTTCCATGTTTATACAGATAGCGGTGTAGATATTTCCATGTATATACAGATGGCTGTGTAGATATTTCCATATTTATACAGATGGCTGTGTAGATATTTCCATGTTTATACAGATGACTCTGTAGGTATTTCTATGTTTATACAGATATCGGGGTAGATATTTCCATGTTTATAGAGATAGCTGTGTAGATATTTCCATGTTTATAGAGATAACGGTGAAGTTGTTTCCATGTTTATACAGATCGCGGTGTAGATATTTCCATGTTTATACAGATCGTGGTGTAGATATTTCCATGTTTATACAGATAGCGGTGTAGATATTTCCATGTTTATACAGATCGTGTTGTAGATATTTCCATGTTTATACAGATAGCGGTGTAGATATTTCCATGTTTACCCTGATTGCGGTGTAGATATTTCCATTTTTCTACAGATGGCATTGTAGATATTTCCATGCTTATACAGATGGCGGTGTAGATATTTCCATGTTTATATAGATGGCGGTGTAGTTATTACCATGTTTATACAGATAGCGCTGTAGATATTTCCATGTTTATACAGATAGAGGTGTAGATATTTCCATGTTTATACAGATCGTGGTGTAGGTATTTCCATGTTTATACAGATGGTGGTGTAGATATTTCCATGTTTATTCACATGACTTTGTAGATATTTCCATGTTTTTACAGATGGCAGTGTAGATATTTTCATGTATATAGAGATGGCAGTGAAGATATTTCCATATTTATGGAGATAGCAGTGTACATATTTCCATCTTTCTACAGATGGCAGTGCAGATATTTCCATGTTTATACAGATGGCCGTGTAGATATTTCCATATTTATACAGATGTCTGTGTTAATATTTCCATGTGTATACAGATGGTATTGTAGGTATTTCCATGTTTATACAGATGGTGGTGTAGATATTTCCATGTTTATTCACATGACTTTGTAGATATTTCCATGTTTTTACAGATGGCAGTGTAGATATTTCAATGTTTATAGAGATGGAGCTGTAGATATTTCCTCGTTTAAACAGATAACGGTGGACATATATCCATGTTTATACAGACAGCAGTGGAGATATTTCCATGTTTATACACATAGCGGTGTACATATTTCCATGTTTATAGAGACAGCGGTGTAGGTATTTCCATGTTTACACAGATAGCGGTGTAGATATTTCCATGTTTATACAGATGGCGGTGTAGATTATTCCATGTTTATAGAGATGGCAGTTTAGATATTTCCATGTTTATAGAGATAGCGGTGTAGATATTTGCATGTTTATGCAGATAGCGGTGTAGATATTTCCATGTTTATACAGATAGCGGTGTAGATATTTCCATGTTTATAAAGATAGCGGTGTAGATATATCCCTGTTTATACAGATAGCGATGTAGATATTTCCATGTTTATACAGATAGCGGTGTAGATATTTCCATGTTTATAGAGATGGCAGTGTAGATATTTCCATGTTTATACAGATGGCTGTGTAGATATTTCCATGTCTGCACAGACGGAGGCGTAGATATTTCCATGTTTATACAGGTGACAGTGTAGATATTTCCATGCTTATACAGATATCGGTGTAGATATTTCCATGTTTACAGAGATAGCGGTGTAGGTATTTCCATCTTTGCACAGATTGCGGTGTAGTTATTGCCAAATTTACACAGATAGCGGTGTAGATATTTCCAAGTTTACACAGATAGCTGTGTAGATATTTCCATGTTTACAGAGATAGCATGGTAGATATTTCCGTTTTTATACAGATTGCGATGTAGTTATTTCCATGTTGATACAGATAGCGGTGTAGATATTTCCATGTTTATACAGGCAGCGGTAGAGAAATTCCCATGTTTATACAGATCGCTTTGTAGACATTTCCATTTTTCTACAGATGTCAGTGTAGATATTTCCAAGTTTATACAAATGGCATTGTAGATATTTCCATGTTTATAGAGATGGCAGTGAAGATATTTCCATGTTTATACAGATTGTGCTGTACATATTTCCATGTTTATACAGATGGGGGTGTGGATACATCCATGTTTCTGAAGATGGCGGTGTAGATATTTTCATGTTTATAGAGACGGAGGTGTAGATATTTCCATGTATAAAGAGATAGCAGTGTAGATATTTTCATGTTTATATAGAAAGCGGTGTAGGTATTTCCATGTTTATAGAGATAGTGGTGTAAATATCTCCATGTTTATAGAGATGGTGGTGTAAGTATTTTCATGTTTATAGAGATAGTGGTGTAGATATTTCCATGTATAAAGAGATAGCAGTGTAGATATTTTCATGTTTATAGAGAAAGCGGTGTAGGTATTTCCATGTTTATACAGATGGCAGTGTAGATATTTCCATGTTTATACAGATATCGGTGTAGATATTTCCATGTTTACAGAGATAGCGGTGTAGGTATTTCCTTCTTTGCAGAGATTGCGGTGTAGGTATTGCCAAATTTACAAAGATAGCGGTGTAGATATTTCCAAGTTTACACAGATAGCTGTGTAGATATTTCCATGTTTACAGAGATAGCATTGTAGATATTTCCATGTTTATACAGATAGGGGTGTAGACATTTCCATGTTTATAGAGATATCGGTGTAGATATTTCCCTATTTATACAGATAGCGGCGTAGATATTTCCATGTTTATACAGATAGCGGTGTAGATGTTTCCATGTTTATACAGATAGCGGTGTAGATATATCAATCTTTATACAGATCGTGGTGTAGATATTTCCATGTTTATACAGACAGCGGTGTAGATATTTCCATGTTTATATAGAGAGCGGAGTGGATATTTCCATATTTACAGAGATAGATGTGTAGATATTTCCATGTTTGCACAGATTGCGTTGTAGATATTTCCACCTTTATACAGATATCGTTGTAGATATTTCCATGTTGATACAGATAACGGTATAGATATTTCCATCTTTATACAGATGACAGTGTAGGTATTTCCATGTGTATACAGATGGCAGTGTAGATATTTCCATGTTTATGCAGATAGCGGTGTGGCTATTTCCATGTTTATAGAGATAGCGTTGAAGATATTTCCATGTTTATAGAGATGGCTGTGTAGATATTTCCATGTTTATACAGATGGCAGTGTAGATATTTACACGTTTATACAGATAGTGGTGTAGATATTTCCATGTTTATACAAATGACTGTGTAGGTATTTTCATGTATATACAGATGGCAGTTTAGATATTTCCATGTTTACAGAGATAGCAGTGTAGATATTTCCATGTTTATACAGATGGCAGTGTAGGTATTTCCATGTTTATGCAGAAGGCCGTGTAGATATTTCCATGTCTTTAGAGATAGCCATGTAGATATTTCCATGTTTATACACATTGCAGTGAAGTCATTTCCATGTTTATAGAAATAGCGTTGAAGGTATTTCCATATTTACACAGATAGCAGCGCAGATATTTCCATGTTTATACAGATAGTGGTGTAGATATTTCCATGTTTATACAGATTGCGGTGTAGGTATTTCCATGTTTATACAGATTGTGGTGTGGATATTTCCATGTTTATACAGATAGCGGTGTAGATATTTCCATGTTTATACAGATAGTGGTGAAGATACTTCCATGTTTACAGGGATAGAGGTATAGATATTTCCATCTTTGCACAGATTGCGGTGTAGATATTTCCATCTTTACACAGATAGCGGTGTTGATATTTTCATATTTATACAGATCGTGGTGTAGATATTTCCATCTTTCCACAGATGGCAGTTAAGATATTTCAATGTTTATACAGTTGACAGTGTAGATATTTCCATGTCTATACAGATAGCGGTGTAGATATTTTCAAGTTTATATATATGGTGGTGTAGATATTACCATGTTAATACAGATAGCGGTGTAGATATTTCCATGTTTATACAGATCGTGGAGAAGACATTTCCATGTTTATACAGATCGCGGTGTAGATATTTCCATCTTTATACAGATTGCGGTGTAGTTATTTCCATGTTGATTCAGATAGCGGTGTAGATATTTCCACGTTTATACAGGTAGCAGTGTAGAAATTCCCATGTTTATGCACATCGCTTTGTAGACATTTCCATCTTTCTACAGATGTCAGTGTAGATATTTCCAAGTTTATACTGATGGCAGTGTAGATATTTACATGTTTATACAGATGTCTGTTTAGATATTTCCATGTTTATGCAGATGGCGGTGTAGATATTTCCATGTTTATAGAGATGGCGGTGTAGTTAATTCTATGTTTATAGAGATAGCGGTGGAAATATTTCCATGTTTACAGAGATGGTGGTGTAATTATTTTCATGTTTATACAGATAGCGGTGTAGATATTTCCATGTTTATACAGATAACGGTGTTGGTATTTCCATGTTTATGCAGATATCGATGTAGATATTTCCATGTTTATACACCTCGCGGTGTAGTTATTTAAATCTTTACACAGATGGCAGTGTAGATATTTCCATGTTTATACAGATAGCGGTGTAGATATTTCCATGTCTATAAACATAGCGGTGTAGGTATTTCCATATTTATACAGATTGCGATGTAGATATTTCCATCTTTATAAGGATGGCGCTGTAGATATTTCCATGTTTATACAGATGGAAGTGAAGATATTCCCATGTTAATACAGATAATGGTGTAGATATTTCCATGTTTATACAGATGGCGCTGTAGATACATCCATGTTTCAGAAGATGGCGGTGTAGATATTTTCATGTTTATAGAGATGGCGGTGTAGATATTTCCATGTTTATACAAATGTCTGTGTAGATATTTCCAAGTTTATGCAGATGGCAGTGTGAATATTACCGTGTTTATAGAGATGGCGGTGTAGTTATTTTTATGTTTATGGAGACAGCGGTGTAAATATTTCCATGTTTATAGAGATCGTGGTGTAAGTACTTTCATGTTTATAGAGATAGCAGTGTAGATATTTCCATGTTTATACAGATAGCGGTGATGGTATCTCCATGTTTATACAAATAGTGGTGTAGATATTTCCATGTTTTTACAGATGGCGGTGTAGATACATCCATGTTTCTGAAGATGGCGGTGTAGATGTTTTCATGTTTATAGAGATGGCGGTGTAGATATTTCTATGTTTATACTGATGACTGTGTAGATATTTGTATGTTTACACAAATGGCGGTGTAGATATTTCCATATTTATACAGATAGCGGTGTAGATATTTCCATGTTTATACAGATAACGTTGTAGATATATCCATGTTTATACAGATAGCAATGTAGATATTTCCATGTTTATACAGATAGTGGTCTAGATATTTCCATGTTTACAGAGATAGCGGTGTAGATATTTCCATCTTTGCACAGACTGCGGTGTAGATATTTCCATCTTTAAACAGATAGCGGTGTAGATATTTTCATATTTATACAGATCGTGGTGTAGATATTTCCATCTTTCTACAGATGGCAGTGTAGATATTTCCATGTTTATACAGATGACAGTGTAGATATTTCCATGTTTATACAGATAGTGGTGTAGGTATTTCCATGTTCATGCAGATGGCAGTGTAGATATTTCCATGTTTATAGAGATGGCGGTGTAGATATTTCTATGTTTATAGAGAGAGCGTGTAGATATTTCTATGTGTATACAGAAGGTGGTTTAGGTATTTCCATGTTTATAGAGATAGTTGTGTAGATATTTCCATGTTTATACAGATAGCAGTGTAGATATTTCCATGTTTATACAGATAGCGGTGTTGGTATTTCCATGTTTATACAACTAGCGTTGTAGATATTTCCATGATTATACAGCTCGCAGTGTAGATAGTTCCATGTTTATAGAGATGACACTGTAGATATTTCCATGTTTATACAGATAGCGGTTTAGATATTTCCATGTTTATACAGATGGCGGTGTAGATATTTCCATGGTATACAGATTTCGGTTTAGATATTTCCATGTTTATACAGATAGCTGTGTTGTTATTTAAATGTTTATACAGATAGCGGTGTAGATTGTTCCATGTTTATGGAGATGGCGATGTAAATATTTTCATGTTTACAGAGATGGTGGTGTAGATATCTCCATGTTTATACCGATGACTGTGTAGATATTTCCATGTATATACAGATGGCGGAGTAGATATTTCCATGTTTATATAGATAAAGGTGGAGATATTTCCTTGTTTATACAGATCGTGGTGTAGATATTTCTATGTTTATAAAGAGCGCCGTGTAGTTATTTCCATGTTTATAAAGGTAGCAGTGTACATATATCCATGTATATACAGATCGTTGTGTAGATATTTCCATTTTCCTCAGATGGCAGTTTACATATTTCCATGTTTATACAGATGGCGGTGTAGAAATTTCCATGTTTATACAGACAGCGGTGTAGATATTTCCAAGTTCATTCAGAAGGCGGTGAAGGTATTTCCATGTTTACAGAGATGGCGGTGTAGATATTTCTATGTTTATAGAGATAGCGGTGTAGGTATTTCCATGTGTATAGAGATAGTGGTGTAGGTATTTCATTGTTTATAGAGATAGTGGTGTAGATATTTCCATGTTTATTCAGATAGCGTAGAAGTTATTTCCATGTTTATACAGATGGCGGTGTAGGTAGTTTCATGTTTATGGAGATGGCCGTGTAGATATTTGCACGTTTATAGAGATGGCGGTGTAGATATTTCCATGTTTATAGAGATAGCGGTGTAGATATTTCCATGTTTATACAGATGGCGGTGTAGATATTTCCATGCTTATACAGATGGTAGTGTAGATATATCCATGTTTTTACTGATAGCGGTGGAGATATTTCCATATTTATAAAGATAGCATTGTAGATATTTCCATGTTTATACAGATAACGGTGTAGATATATCCACGTTTGTACAGATAGCGGTGTAGATATGTCCATGTTTATACAGATAGTGGTGTTGTTATTTCCATGTTTATACAACTTGCATTGTAGATATTTCCATGTTTATACAGCTCGCGGTGTTGTTATTTCCATCTTTATAGAGACGGCAGTGTAGATAATTCCAAGTTTTTACAGATAGCGGTGTAGATACTTCCGTGTTTATACAAATGGTGGTGTAGATATTTCCACGTTTATGGAGATCACGGTGCAGATATTTTCACGTTGTTAGAGATGGCGGTGTAGATATTTCCACGTATATAGAGATGGCCGTGCAGATATTTCCATGTTGATAGAGATAGCGGTGCAGGTATTTCCGTGTTTATGGAGACTGCGGTGAGGATATTTCCATGTCAATACAGATGGCTGTGTAGATATTTCCATGTGCATACAGATGGCAGTGTATATATTTCCATGTTAAAGCAGATGGTGGTGTCGATATTTCCATGTTTATAGAGATGACTGTGTAGATATTTCCATGTTTATACAGAGGGTGGTGTAGGTATTTCCATGTTTATAGAGATAGTGGTGTAGATATTTCCATGTTTATACAGATAGCGGTGTAGTTATTTACATGTTTATATAGATAGCGGTGCAGATATTTCCATATTTATACAGATAGCTTTGTAGATATTTCTATGTTTATACAGATTGCGTTGTAGATATTTCCATGTTTATAGACATGGCGGTGTAGCTATTTCCATGTTTTACAGATATCGGTGTAGATATTACCATGTTTATACAGATAGCTGGGTAGATATTACCATGTTTACACAGATAGCGGTGTAGATATTTACATCTTTGAACAGATTGCAGTGTGGATATTTCCATGTTTATTCAGATAGCGTTGTAGATATTTCCATGTTTACACAGATAGCTCTGTAGACATTTCCATGTTTACTCAGATAGCTTTATAGATATTTCCATGTTTATATAGATAGTGGTTTAGGTATTTCCATGTTTATACAGATAGCTGTGTTGTTATTTCCATGTTTATACAGATAGCCGTGTAGATTGTTCCATGTTTATGGAGATGGCGGTGTAGATATTTTCATGTTTATAGAGATGGTGGTGTAGATATTTCCGTTTTTGTAGAGATGACTGTGTAGATATTTCCTTGTTTATACAGATGGCGGTGTAGATAATTCCATGTTTATACAGATAGCGGTGGAGGTATTTCCTTGTTTATAGAGATCGTGTTGTAGATGTTTCTATGTTTATACAGAGAGCCGTGTAGATATTTCCATGTTTATACAGGTAGCGGTGTTCATATTTCCATGTTTATACAGATCGTGGTGTAGATATTTCCATTTTCCTCAGATCGCAGTTTAGATATTTCCGTGTTTATACAGATGGCGGTGTAGATATATCCATGTTCATTCAGAAGGCGGTGTAGATATTTCCGTGTTTACAGAGACGGCGGTGTTGATATTTCAATGTTTATAGAGATAGCGGTGTAAATATTTCCATGTGTATAGAGATGCTGGTGTAGGTATTTCCATGTTTATAATGACAGTGGTGTAGATATTTCGATGTTTATTCAGATAGTGGTGTAGGTATTTCCATGTTTATGCAGATGTCAGTGTAGATATTTCCATGTTTATGGAGATGGCCATGTAGATATTTCCATGTTTATACAGATAGCGGTGTAGACATTTCCATGTGTATAGAGATAGTGGTGTAGATATTTCCATATTTATACAGATAGCAGAGTAGATATTTCCATGTTTATACAGATAATGGTGCAGGTATTTCCATGTTTATACAGATAGCTGTGTAGATATATCCATGTTTATACACATTGTGGTGTAGATATTTCCATGTTTATACAGATAGCGGTGTAGATATTTCCATGTTTCTACAGAGAGTGGTGTAGATATTTACATGTTTAGAAATATAGAGGTGTAGATATTTCCATATTTGCAAAGATTGCCGTGTAGATATTTCCATCTTCACACAGACAGCTGTGTACATATTTCCATGTTTACACAGATAGTGTTGTAGATATTTCCATGTTTATACAGATTGCGGTGTAGATATTTACATGTTTATAAAGATAGCGGTGTAGATATTTCCATGTTTATACAGATAGCGGTGTAGATATTTCCATGTTTACACAGACAGCGTTGTAGATATTTCCATGTTTATACAGAGAGTGGTGGAGATATTTCCATGTTTATACAGATAGCGGTGGAGATATTTCCATGTTTCTAGAGATGGTGGTGTAGATATTTCCAAGTTTATGCAGGTAGCGGTGTAGATATTTCCATGTTTATAGAGATAGTGGTGTAGATATGTCCATGTTTATACAGGTAGCGGTGTAGATATTTCCATGTTTACAGAGATAGCGGTGTAGATATTTCCATATTTATACAGATAGCGGTTTAGATATTTGTATGTTTATTCAGATGGTGGTGTAGATATTTCCATGTTTATACAGATAGCGGTGTGGCTATTACCATGTTTATACAGATGGCAGTTTAGATATATGCATGTTTATACAGATAGTGGAGTAGATATTTCCATGGTTATAAAGATAGCGGTGAAGATATTTCCAAGTTTATAGAGATAGCGGTGGAGATATTTCCATGTTTATAGAGATAGCGATGGAGATATTTCCATGTTTGTACAGATAACGATGTAGATATTTCCATGTCTATGCAGATAGCGGTGTAGATATTTCCGTGTTTATGCAGATAGCTGTGTTGATATTTCCATGTTTATAGTGATAGCCATGTAGATATTTCCATGTTTATACAGATAGCGGTGAGGACATTTCCATGTTTATTGGGATAGCGGTGTGGATATTTCCATATTCATACAGATAGCGGTGTAGATATTTCCATGTTCATATGGATAGCGGTGTAGTTATTTCCATGTTTTTACAGATAGCGGTGTAGATATTTACATGTTTATACAGATGACTGTGTACATATTTCCATGTTTACACAGATGGCAGTGTAGATATTTATGTGTTTATACAGATATTGGTGTGGATATTTCTATGTTTATACAGATGACTGTGAAGGTATTTCCATGTTTATACAGATGGCGGTGTAGATATTTCCATATTTATAGAAATAGCCATGTAGATATTTCCATGTTTATACAGATAGCGGTGTAGACATTTCCATGTTTATAGAGATAGCGGTGTAGATATTACCATATTTATACAGATAGTGGTGTAGATATATCCATGTTTATAGAGATCGTGGTGTAGATATTACCATGTTTATACAGACAGCGGTGTAGATATTTCCATGTTTATATAGATAGCAGAGTAGATATTTCCATATTTACAGAGATAGATGTGTAGCTATTTCCATATTTCCACAGATTGCGGTGTAGATATTTCCACCTTTATATAGATAGTGGTGTAGATATTTCCATGTTTACACAAATAACGGTGTAGATATTTCCATCTTTATTCAGATGACTTTGTAGATATTTCCACGTGTATACAGATGGCAGTGTGGATATTTCCATGTTTATGCAGATAGTGTTGTGGCTATTTCCATGTTTATAGAGGTAGCGTTGTAGATATTTCCATGTTTATAGAGATGGCTGTGTTGATATTTCCATGTTTATACAGATGGCAGTGTAGATATTTCCACGTTTATACAGATAGTGGTGTAGATGTTTCCATGTTTATACAGATGACTGTGTAGCTATTTCCATGTATATACAGACGGCAGTGTAGGTATTTCCATGTTTATAGAGATAGCGGTGTAGTTATTTCCATGTTTATACAGATGGCAGTGTAGATATTTTCATGTTTATACAGAACGCGGTGTAGACATTTCCATGTTTATAGAGACAGCGGTGTAGATATTTCCATATTTATACAGATAGCGGGGTAGATATTTCCATGTTTATACAGATAGTGGTGTAGATATTTCCATGTTTATACAGATTGTGGTGTAGATATTTCCATGTTTATACAGATTTTGGTGTGGATATTTCCATGTTTATACAGATAGCGGTGTAGGTATTTCCATATTTATACAGATGGCGATGAAGATATTTCCATGTCTATACAGATAGCGGTGTAGATATTTCCATGTTTATACAGATAGCGGTGTAGATATTTCCATGTTCATACACATAGCGGTGGAGATATTTCCATGTTTGTACAGATGGCGGTGTAGATATTTCCATGTTTATAGAGAGAGCGGTTTAGCTATTTCCATGTTTATACAGATAGCGATGTAGATATTTCCATGTTTATAGAGATGGCAGTGCAGATATTTCCGTGTTTATACAGATAGTGGTGTGGATATTTCCATGTTTATACAGATGACTGTGTACGTATTTCCATGTTTATACAGAAGACGGTTTAGTTATTTCCATATTTATAGAAATAACCTTGTAGATATTTCCATGTTTATACAGATAGCGGTGTAGATGTTTCCATGTTTATACAGATAGCGGTGTAGATATATCAATCTTTATACAGATCGTGGTGTAGATATTTCCATGTTTATACAGACAGCGGTGTAGATATTTCCATGTTTATATAGAGAGCCCAGTGGATATTTCCATATTTACAGAGATAGATGTGTAGATAGTTCCATGTTTGCACAGATTGTGTTGTAGATATTTCCACCTTTATACAGATATCGTTGTAGATATTTCCATGTTTATACAGATAACGGTACAGATATTTCCATCTTTATACAGATGACTGTGTAGATATTTCCATGTGTATACAGATGGCAGTGTAGATATTTCCATGTTTATGCAGATAGCGGTGTGGCTATTTCCATGTTTATAGAGATAGCGTTGAAGATATTTCCATGTTTATAGAGATGGCTTTGTAGATATTTCCATGTTTATACAGATGGCAGTGTAGATATTTCCACGTTTATACAGATAGTGGTGTAGATATTTCCATGTTTATACAAATGACTGTGTAGGTATTTTCATGTATATACAGATGGCAGTTTAGATATTTCCATGTTTACAGAGATAGCAGTGTAGTTATTTCCATGTTTATACAGATCGCAGTGTAGGTATTTCCATGTTTATGCAGAAGGCGGTGTAGATATTTCCATGTCTTTAGAGATAGCCATGTAGATATTTCCATGTTTATACAGATAGCAGTGAAGTCATTTCCATGTTTATAGAAATAGCGTTGAAGATATTTCCATATTTACACAGATAGCGGCGCACATATTTCCATGTTTATACAGAAAGTGGTGTAGATATTTCCATGTTTATACAGATTGCGGTGTAGGTATTTCCATGTTTATACAGATTGTGGTGTGGATATTTCCATGTTTATACAGATAGCGGTGTAGATATTTCCATGTTTATACAGATAGTGGTGAAGATACTTCCATGTTTACAGGGATAGAGGTATAGATATTTCCATCTTTGCACAGATTGCGGTGTAGATATTTCCATGTTTACACAGATAGCTGTGTTGATATTTTCATATTTATACAGATCGTGGTGTAGATATTTCCATCTTTCCACAGATGGCAGTTAAGATATTTCAATGTTTATACAGATGACAGTGTAGATATTTCCATGTCTATACAGATAGCGGTGTAGATATTTTCAAGTTTATATAGATGGTGGTGTAGATATTACCATGTTAATACAGATAGCGGTGTAGATATTTCCATGTTTATACAGATCGTGGAGAAGACATTTCCATGTTTATACAGATCGCGGTGTAGATATTTCCATCTTTATACAGATCACGGTGTAGATATTTCCATGTTTATACAGATAGCGGTGTAGATATTTCCATGTTTATACAGATCGCGGTGTAGATATTTCCATGTTTATACAGATAGCGTTGTAGATATTTCCATGTTTATACAGATAGCGGTGTAAATATTTCCATGTTTATACACATGGCGGTGTAGATAATTCCATGTTTATGGAGATGGCAATGTAGATATTTCCATGTTTATTTAGATAGCGGTGTAGATATATCCATGTTCATAGAGATAGCAGTGAGGATATTTCCATGTTTATACAATTAGCAGTGTAGATATTTCCATTTTTATAGAGATAATGGTTTAGAAATTTCATATTTATACAGATAGCGGTGTAGATATTTCCATGTTTATACCGATTGCGGTGTAGATATTTCCAAGTTTATACAGATAGCGGTGTAGATATTTCCCCGTTTATACAGATGGCGGTGTAGATATTTCCATCTTTCTACAAATGGCATTGTAGATATTTCCATGTTTATAGAGATGGCGCTGTAGATATTTCCATGTTTATATAGATGGCAGTGTAGATATTTTCTTGTTTATGTAGATGGCGTTGTAGATATCTCCATGTTTAAAGAGATGGCGGTGTATATATTTCCATGTTGATGGAGATAGCGGTGTAGATATTTCCATGTTTATAGAGATAGCGGTGTAGTTGTTTCCATGTTTATAGAGATAGCGGTGTAGATATTTCCATGTTTCTACAGATAACTGTGTAGATATTTCCATGTTTGTAGAGATGGCATTGTAGTTATTTCCATATTTATAGAGATAGCGGTGTAGATATTTTCATGTTTATACAGATTTCGGTGGAGATATGTCCATGTTTATACAGATATCAATGGAGATATTTCCACGTTAATACACATAGCGGTGTAGATATTTCCATGTTTATACAGATAGCGGTGTAGATATTTCCATGTTTATACAGATGGCTGTGCAGATATTTCCGTGTTTATACAGAGTTCTCTCTAGATATTTCCATGTTTATATAGATGACAGTGTAGATATTTCCAGGTTTATACATATGACTGTGTAGATATTTCCATGTTAATACAGATGACAGTGTAGATATTTCCATGTTTATAGAGATAGCGGTGTAGATATTTCGATGTTTATAGAGATAGCGGTGTAAATATTTCCATATTTATACAGATAGTGGTGTAGATATTTCCATGTTTATACAGATAGCGGTGTAGATATTTCCATCTTTATTCAGAGAGTGCTGTACATATTTCCATGTTTATACAGATCACTGTGTAGCTATTTCCATGTTTATACAGATAACGTTGTAGATATTTCCATCTTTATACAAACGGTGGTGTAGATATTTCCATGTTCCTGCACATGATTGTGTAGCTATTTCCATGATTACACAGAATGCGGTGTAGATATTTCCAAATTTATAGAGATAGCAGTGTAGATATTTCCAGGTTTATACAGATAGCGGTGTAAATATTTCCGTGTTTATACAGATCATGGTGTAGATATTTCCATGTTTATACAGATACCGGTGTAGATATTTCCATGTTTATACAGACTGCAGTCTAGATATTTCTATGTTTATACAGATAGCGGTGTAGATATTTCCGTGTTTGTACAGATGTCGGTGTTGATATTTCCATCTGTACACAGATTGCCGTGTAGATATTTCCATCTTTATACAGATGGCGTTGTAGATATTTCCATGGATATGCAGATGGCCGTGTGGATGTTTCCATGTTTATAGAGATAGCGGTGTAGGTATTTCCATGTTTATATAGACGGCGTTGTAGATATTTCCATGTTTATATCGATAGCGCTGTTGGTATTTCCATGTTGATACAGATAGCGATGTAGATATTTCCATGTTTATACAGCTAGCGGTGCAGAGATTTATATCTTTATACAAATGGCATTGTAGATATTTCCTTATTCACACAGATGGCGGTGTAGATGTTTCCATGTTTATACAGATGGCGGAGTAGAAAGTTCCATGTTTATGGAGATGGCAGTGTAGATATTTTCATGTTTATAGAGATGGCGGTGTAGATATCTCCATGTTTATAGAGATAGCAGTGTAGATATTTATATGTGTATACAGACGGCATTGTAGATATTTCCAGGTTTATACAGATGACTATATAGGTATTTCCATGTTTTTACAGATGGCAGTGAAGATATTTTCATGTTTATAGAGATGGCGGTGTAGATATTTCCATGTTTATAGAGATAGCGGTGTAGATATTTCCATGTTTTTATATATGGCGGTGTTGATATTTCCATTTATACGCAGATGGCCGTGTAGATATTTCCATGTTTATACAGATGGCGGTGTAGATATTTCCATGTGTATGCAGATGGAGGTGTAGTTATTTACATGTTTATACAGATATCGGTGTAGATATTTCCATGTTTACACAGATGGTGGTGTAGATATTTCCGTGTTTATACACATGGCGGAGTAGATACTTCCATCTTTATTTAGATGGCAGTGTAGATATTTTCATGTTTATAGAGATGGCGGTGTAGATATTTCCATATTTATAGAGATAGCGTTGTAGATATTTCCATCATTCTACAGATGGCAGTGTAGATATTTCCATGTTTATACAGATGGCGGTGTAGATATTTACATATTTATACAGATGTCTGTGTAGATATTTCCATGTGTTTACAGATGGTATTGTAGTTATTTCCATGTTTATATAGAGAGCCGTGTAGATATTTCCATGTATGTACACATGGCTGTGTAGATATTTCCATGTTTATACAGATGGCGGTGTAGATATTTCGATGTTTATACAGATAAATTGTAAGTAGTTCCATGTTTATACAGATGGCGGTGTAGATATTTTGATGTTTATAGAGACAGTAGTGGATATATTTCCATGTTTATACAAATAGCGGTGTAGTTATTCCCATGTTTATATAGATAGCGGTGTAGATATTTCCATGTGTATACAAATGGCTGTGTAGATATTACCATGTTTATACAGATGGCGGTGTAGATATTTCCATGTTTATAGAGATGGCGGTGTAGAGATTTCCGTGTTCATAGAGATAGCGTTGATTTTTCCATGTTTATAGAGATAGCGGTGTGGATATGTCCATGTTTGTACAGATATGGGTGTAGATATTTCCATGTTTATAGAGATGGCGGTGTAGATATTTCCATGTTTATGCAGATCAAGGTGTAGGTATTTCCATGTTTATACAGATCACGGTGTAGATATTTCCATGTTTATACAGATCGTGGTGTTGATATTACCATGTTTGTAGGGATAGCGGTGCAAATATTTCCACATTTATACAGATAGCGGTGTAGTTATTCGCATGTTTATACAGATATTGGTGTAGATATTACCATGTATAAACAGATGTCTGTGTATATATTTCCATGTTTAAACAGATGGCGGTGTAGATATTTCCTTGTTTATACAAATAGCGGTGTAGTTATTTCCATGTTTATACAGGTCACGGTGTAGATATTTCCTTGTTTATACAAATAGCGGTATAGTTATTTCAATATTTATACAAATAA
The DNA here is from genome assembly GCF_028858775.2 of Pan troglodytes. NCBI lineage: Eukaryota > Metazoa > Chordata > Mammalia > Primates > Hominidae > Pan > Pan troglodytes. The sequence continues at coordinate 65,037,245 of NC_072418.2, forward strand.
CGGTGTAGGTATTTCCATGTTTATACAGATGGCGGTGTAGATATTTCCATGTTTCTAAAGATGGCGATGTAGATATTTCCATGTATATACAGATAGCGATGTAGATATTTCCATGTTTATACAGATAGCGTTGTAGATATTTCCATGTTTATAGAGATAGCGGTGCAGATATTTCCATGTTTATACAGATAGCGTTGTAGATATTTTCATGTTTATAGAGATAGCGGTGCAGATATTTCCATGTTTATACATATAGCGGTGTAGATATTTCCATGTTTACAGATATAGCGGCAAAGATATTTCCATCTTTGCACAGATTGCGGTGTAGACATTGCAAACTTTACACAGATAGCGGTGTCGATATTTCCAAGTTTACACAGATACCTGTGTCTATATTTCCATGTTTACAGAGATATCATTGTAGATATTTCCATGTTTATACAGATATCGGTGTAGTTATTTACATGTTGATACAGATAGCGGTGTACATATTTTCAGGGTTATACAGATAGTGGTGTAGATATTTCCACGTTTTACAGATAGCTGTGTAGATATTTCCCTGTTTACACAGATAGCGTTGTAAATATTTCCATGTTTACACAGATAGCGTTGTAGATATTTCCATGCTTACACGGATTGCGGTGTAGATATTTCCAAGTTTACACAGATAGCTGTGTAGATATTTCCATGTTTACACAGATAGCGTTGTAGATATTTCATTGTTTATAGAGATAGCAGTGTAGGTATTTCCATGTTTTTAAAGATACCCTTGTACGTATTTCCTTGTTTATAAAGATAGCGGTGGAGATATTTCCATGTTTATACAGATAGCAGTGTAAAAATTTCCATGTTTATACAGATAGCGTTGTAGTTATTTCCATGTTTATACAGATTGCGGTGTAGATATTTCCATGTTTATAGAGACTGCGGTGTAGATATTTCCATCTTTGCACAGATTGCTGTGTAGATATTTCCATGTTAATAAAGATTACGGTGCAGTTATTTCCATGTTGATACAGATAGCGGTGTAGATATTTCCATGTTTATACAGGTAGCGGTTTAGAAATTCCCATGTTTATACAGATAGCTTTGTAGATATTTCCATCTTTCTACAGATGTCAGTGTAGATATTTCCAAGGTTATACAGATGTCTGTGTATATATTTCCATGTTTATGCAGATGGCGGTGTAGATATTTCCATGTTTATAGAGATGGCGGTGTAGTTACTTCTATGTTTATAGAGAGAGCGGTGTAAATATTTCCTTGTTTATAGAGATGGTGGTGTAAGTATTTTCATGTTTATAGAGATAGCGGTGTAGATATTTCCATGTTTATACAGATGTCTTTGTAGATATTTCAATGTGTGTACAGATTGCGGTGTAGATATTTCCATGTTTATACAGATGTCGCTGTAGATGTTTCCATGTTTATACAGATGGCAGTGTAGATATTTCCATGTTTATACAGATATCGGTGTAGATATTTCCATGTTTACAGAGATAGCGGTGTAGGTATTTCCATCTTTGCACAGATTGCGTTGTAGGTTTTGCCAAATTTACGCAGATACCGGTGTAGATATTTCCAAGTTTACACAGATAGCTGTGTAGATATTTCCATGTTTACAGAGATAGCATCGTAGATATTTCCATGTTTATACAGATTGCGGTGTAGTTATTTCCATGTTGATACAGATAGTGGTGTAGATATTTCCATGTTTATACAGATAACTGTGTAGATATTTCCATGTTTGTAGAGATGGCATTGTAGATATTTCCATATTTATAGAGATAGCAGTGTAGATATTTTCATGTTTATACAGATTTCGGTGGAGATATGTCCATGTTTATACAGATATCAATGGAGATATTTCCACGTTAATACACATAGCGGTGTAGATATTTCCATGTTTATACAGATTGCGGTGTAGATATTTCCATGTTTATTGGGACAGCTTTGTAGATATTTCCATGTTTATACAGATAGCGGTGTAGGCATTTCCATGTTTATACAGATAGCGGTGTAGATATTTCCATGTTTATACAGATAGCGGTGTAGACATTTCCATGTTTACAGAGGTGGCAGTGTATATATTTCCATCTTTGAACAGATTGCGGTGTAGATATTTCCATCTTTACACAGATAGCGGTGTAGTTATTTCCAAGTTTACAAAGATAGCTGTGTAGATATTTCCATGTTTACACAGATAGCGTTGTAGATATGTCCATGTTTATACAGATAGCAGTGTAGATATTCCCAGGTTTATACAGATAGCGGTGTAGATATTTCCACGTTTATACAGACAGCGTAGATATTTCCACGTTTATACAGATAGCGGTTTAGATATTTCCACGTTTATACAGATAGTGGTGTAGATATTTCTATCTTTATACAGATGGCGGTGCAGATATTTTCATGTTTATAGAGATGGCATTGTAGATATTTCCATGTTTTTAGAGATTGCGGTGTAGATATTTCCATGTTTATAAAGATAGCGGTGTAGGTATTCCCATGTTTATATAGATAGCGGTGTAGATATTTCCATGTTTATACAGATTGCAGTGTAGATATTTCCAAGTTTATACACAAGGCAGTGTAGATATTTTCATGTTTATACAGATAGCGGTGGAGATATTTCCATGTTTACAGAGACAGCGTTGTAGTTATATCCATCTTTGCAAAGATTGCAGTGTAGATATTTCCAAGTTTACACAGATAGCTGTGCAGGTATTTCCATGTTTACACAGATAGCGTTTTAGAGATTTCCTAGTTTATACAGATAGCGGTGTAGATATTTCCATGTTTATACAGACAGCGGTGTTTGTATTTCCATGTGTATACAGATAGAGGTATAGATATTCCATGTTTATACAGCTCGTGGTGTAGATATTTCCATGTTTATACAGATGGCAGTGTAGATATTTCCATGTTTATAGAGATAGTGGTGTAGATATTTCGATGTTTATACAGATGGCGGTGTAGATAGTTCCATATTTCTGGAGACGGCGGTGTAGATATTTTCATGTTTATAGAGATGGCGGTGTAGATATTTCCATGTTTATAGAGATTGCGGTGTAGATATTTCCATGTTTACACAGGCGGCTGTGTAGGTATTTCCATGTGTATATAGATGGCAGTGTAGATATTTCCACATTTATACAGATAGCGGTGTAGATATTTCCAAGTTTATACAGATAGCGTTGTAGATATTTCCACGTTTATACAGATAGCGGTGTAGATATTTCCACGTTTATACAGATAGCAGTTTAGATGTTTCCACGTTTTGCAGATAGCGGTGTAGATATTTCCATGTTTATACAGATAGCGGTGTAGATATTTCCATGTTTACAGAGATAGCGTTGTACATATTTCCATCTTTGCACAGATTGCGGTGTACATATTTCCATCTTTACACAGATAACTGTGTAGATATTTCCAAGTCTACTCAGATAACTGTGTAGATATTTCCATGTTTACGCAGATAGTGTTGTAGACATTTCCATGTTTATACAGATAACGTTGTAGATATTTCCACGTTTATACAGATAGCGGTGTAGATATTTCCACGTTTATACAGATAGCGGTGTAGATATTTCCACGTTTTACACATACCGGTGTAGATATTTCCATGTTTATACAGATGGCGGTGTAGATATTTCCATGTTTATGCAGACGGCGGTGTTGATATTTCCATGTTTATGCATATGGCGGTGTTAGATATTTCCAAATTTATAGAATGGCGGTGGAGATATTTCCACGTTTATAGAGATAGCGGTGCAGATATTTCCATGTTTATAGAGATAGTGGTGTACGTATTTCCATATTTATAGTGATATTGGTGTAGATATTTCCATGTTTTTACAGATAGCGGTGTAGATATTACAATGTTTATACAGGGAGCGGTGTAGATATTTCCATGTTTATGCAGATTGCGGTGGAGTTATTTCCTTGTTTATACAGGTCACGTGGTAGATATTTCCATGTTTATACAGATAGCGGTGTAGATATTTCCATGTTTATACAGGTAGCGGTGTAGTTATTTCCATGTTTATACAGATCACGGTGTAGATATTTCTATTTTCCACAGATGGCAGTGTAGATATTTCCATGTTTATAAAGATGGCAGTGTAGATATTTCCATGTTCATACAGACAGTGATGTAGATATTTCCATGCTTATACAGATGACTGTGTAGATATTTCCATGTTTATACAGATGTCTGTGTAGATATTTCCATGTTTATACAGATGACGGTGTAGATGTTTCCGTGTTTATAGACATGGTGGTGGAGATATTTCCATGTTTATACAGATAGTGGTGTAGATATTTCCATCTTTGCACAGATTGCGTTGTAGATATTTCGATCTTTACACAGATAGCGGTGTAGATATTTCCATATTTATAGTGATGGCGGTGTAGGTGTTTCCATGTTTATAGAGATAGTGGTGTAGATATTTCCATGCTTATACAGATGAGTGTGTAGATATTTCCATGTTTATACAGATGGCTGTGTAGATATTTCCATGTTTATGCATAAGGCGGTGTAGATATTTCCGTGTTTATAGACATGGTAGTGTAGATATTTCCATGTTTATACAAATAGTGTTGTAGATATTTCCATCTTTGCGCAGATTGTGTTGTAGATATTTCGATCTTTACAAAGATAGCGGTGTAGATATTTCCATGTTTACACAGATAACTCTGTAGATATTTCCATGTTTACACAGATAGCGTTGTAGATATTTCCATGTTTATAGAGATAGCAGTTTAGATATTTCCATGTATCTACAGATAGCGGTGTAGACATTTCCATGTTTACAGGGATAGTGGTGTACATATTTCCATGTATATACAGAGAGCAGTGTAAATATTTCCTTGTTTATACAGATAGCGTTGCAGATATTTCCTTGTTTATACCGATAGTGGTGTAGATATTTCCCTGTTTATACAGATCGTGGTGTAGTTATATCCATGTTTATACAGATAGCGGAGTAGATATTTCCATGTTTATACAGATCGTGGTGTAGTTATATCCATGTTTATACAGATAGCGGAGTAGATATTTCCATGTTTACAAAGGTAGCGGTGTAGAAATTTCCATGTTTATACAGATCGCGGTGTAGATAATACCATCTTTCTACTGATGGCAGGGAAGATATTTCCATGTTTATACAGATGGCGCTGTAGATATTTCCATGTTTACAAAGATGGCCGTGTAGATATTTCCATTTTTTTGCAGATGGCAGTGTAGATATTTCCATGTTTATGGAGATGGCGGTGTAGATATTTCTATGTTTATAGAGATAGCATTGTAGATATTTCCATGTTTACACAGATAGCTGAGTAGATTTTTAGATGCTTATACAGATAGCGGTTTAGATATTTCCATGTTTATAGAGATAGCGGTGTAGATATTTCCATGTTTATACAGATGGCTGTGTACATATTTCCATGTGTATACTGATGGCCGTTGAGATATTTCCATGTTTATAGAGATGGTGGTGTAGATATTTCCATGTTCATACAGATGACTGTGTAGATATTTGCATGTTTATACAGATGACGGTGTAGATATTTCCATGTTTGTAGAGATAGCGGTGTAGATATTTCCATGTTTATACAGATGGCGGTGTAGATATTTCCATGTTTATACAGATAGCGGTGTAGATATTTCCACGTTTATACAGATGGCGGTGTAGATATTTCCATGTTTACAGAGATAGCGTAGTAGATATTTCCAACTTTGCACAGATTGCGGTGTAGATATTTCCATGTTCATACAGATGACGGTGTAGATATTTCCATTTTTACAGAGATAGCAGTATACATATTTCCATGTTTATACAGATGCCGGTGTAGATTTTTCCATGTTTATGGAGATCGCGGTGTAGATATTTTCATGTTTATAGAGATGGCGGTGTAGATATTTCCATGTTTATAGAGATAGCGGTGTCGATATTTCCATGTTTATACAGATGGCTGTGTAGGTATTTCCATGTGAATACAGATGGCGGTGTAGATATTTCCATGTTTATACAGATAGCGGTGCGTTTATTTCCATGTTTATGCAGATAGCAGTGTAGATATTTCCGTGTTTATACAGATGGCTGTGTAGATATTTCCGTGTGTATACAGACGGCATTTAGATGTTTCCATGTTTATAGAGATGGTGGTGTAGACATTTCGCAGCTTGTACAGATGACTGTGTGGATATTTCCATGTTTATACAGATGGCGGTATAGATATTTCCATGTTTATAGAGATAGCGGAGTAGCTATTTCCATATTTATAGAGATACAGGTGTAGATATTTCCGTATTTATACAGATTGCGGTGCAGATACTTCCATGTTTATACAGATGGCGGGGTAGATATTTCCATGTTTATACCGATGGCGTTGTAGATATTTCCTTCTTTATACTGTTAGCGGTTTAGATATTTCCATGTTCATACACATAGCGGTGTAGGTATTTCCATGTTTACAGAGATAGCGGTGTAGATATTTCGATCTTTACACAGATTTCGGTGTACATATTTCCATCTTTACACAGATAACTTTGTAGATATTTCCAAGACTACACAGATAGCTGTGTAGATATTTCCATCTTTACACAGAGAGTGTTGAAGTTATTTCCATGTTTATACAGATAGCGGTGTAGATATTCCCACGTTTATACAGATAGCCGTGTAGATATTTCCACGTTTATACAGATAGCGGTGTAGATATTTACACGTTTTACAGATAGTTGTGTAGATATTTCCATGTTTACAGATGGCGGTGTAGATATTTCTATGTTTATGCAGATGGCTGCGTAGATATTTCCATGTTTATGCAGATGGCGGTGTAGATATTTCTAAGTTTATGCAGATGGCGGTGTAGATATTTCCAGGTTTATAGAATGGCGGTGTAGATATTTCCACGTTTATAGAGATAGCGGTGTAGATATTTCCATGTTTATAGAGATAGCGGTGTAGGTATTTCCATGTTTATAATGACAGCGGTGCAGATATTTCTATGTTTATGCAGATAGCGGTGTAGATACTTCCATGTTTATACAGATGGCAGTGTAGATATTTCCGTGTGTATACAGACGGCAGTGTAGATATTTCCAAGTTTATAGAGATATTGGTGTAGACATTTCCAAGCTTATACAGATGACTGTGTGGATATTTCCAAGTTTATACAGATGGTGGTGTAGATATTTCCATTTTTATAGAGATAGCGGAGTAGGTATTTCCATATTTATAGAGATATTGGTGTAGATATTTCCGTATTTATACAGATAGCGGTGCAGATACTTCCATGTTTATACAGATGGCGGGGTATATATTTCCATGTTTATACCGATGGCGGTGTAGATATTTCCTTCTTTATACTGTTAGCGGTTTAGATATTTCCATGTTTATACACATAGCGGTGTAGGTTTTTCCATGTTTTCAGAGATAGCGGTGTAGATATTTCCATCTTTACATAGATTTCCTTGTACATATTTCCATCTTTACACAGATACTTGTGTAGATATTTCCAAGACTACACAGATAGCTGTGTAGATATTTCCATGTTTACACAGAGAGTGTTGTAGGTATTTCCATGTATATACAGATAGCGATGTAGATATTCCCACGTTTATACAGATAGCCGTGTAGATATTTCCACGTTTATACAGATAGCGGAGTAGATATTTCCACGTTTTACAGATAGTTGTGTAGATATTTCCATGTTTATACAGATGGCGGTGTAGATATTTCTATGTTTATGCAGATGGCTGTGTAGATATTTCCATGTTTATGCAGATGGCGGTGTAGATATTTCTAAGTTTATGCAGATGGCGGTGTAGATATTTCCAGGTTTATAGAATGGCGGTGTAGATATTTCCACGTTTATAGAGATAGCGGTGTAGATATTTCCATGTTTATAGAGATAGCAGTGTAGGTATTTCCATATTTATAATGACAGTGGTGCAGATATTTCTCTGTTTATGCAGATAGCGGTGTAGATATTTCCATGTTTATACAGATGGCATTGTAGATATTTCCATGTTTATAGAGATAGTGGTGCAGATATTTCCATGTTTATATAGATGACTGTGTAGGTATTTCCATGTTTATACAGATGTCGGTGTAGATATTTTCAGGTTTATAGAGATAGCGATGTAGATATTTCCATGTTTATACAGAGAGCGGTGTAGACATTTCCATGTTTACAGAGATAGCGGTTTAGATAATTCCATATTTACACAGATAGCGGTTTAGATATTTCCATGTTTATACAGATGGCGGTGTAGATAGTTCCAGGTTTATGAAGATGGCGGTGTAGTTATTTTCATGTTTATAGACATGGCGGTGTAGATATGTTCATGTTTATAGAGATAACAGTGTAGATATTTCCATGTTTATACAGATGACTGTGTAGATATATCCAAGTGTATACAGATGGCAGTGTAGATATTTCCATGTTTATAGAGATGGTGGAGTAGATATTTCCATATTTGTACAGATGGCTGTGTAGATACTTCCATGTTTATACAGATGGCAGTGTTGTTATTTCCATGTTTATACAGATAGCGGTGTAGACATTTCCATGTTTATAAAGAGAGCGGTGTAGATATTTCCATATTTATAGAGATAGCGCTGTAGATATGTCCATGTTTATACCGATATCGGTATAGATATTTCCATGTTTATGCGGATGGCGGTGTAGATATCTCCCTGTTTATACAGATAGCGGTGTGGATATTTCCGTCTTTATACAGATAGCGGTGTTGATATTTCCATGTTTACACAGATAGCGGTGCAGATATTTCCATCTTTGCACAGATTGCTGTGTAGATACTTCCATTTTTACACAGATCGCGGTGCAGATATTTCTATGTTTACACAGAGCGCTGTGTAGATATTTCCATGTTTACACAGATAGCGTTGTAGATATTTCCATATTTATACAGATAGCGGTGTAGATATTTCCATATTGATACAGATAGCGGTGTAGATATTTCCGTGTTTATACAGATAGCGTTGTAGGTATTTCCATGTTTATACAGATAGCGGTGTTGATATTTCCATGTTTATACAGATATCGGTGTAGATATTTCCATGTTTATACTGATAGCGGTGTAGATATTTCCATGTTTATACTGATAGCGGTGGAGATATTTCCATGTTTATAGAGATGGAGGTGTAGATATTTCCATGTTTATACAGATGGCGGGGTAGATATTTCCATGTTTATACAGATGGCGTTGTTGATAATTCCATGATTATGGAGATGGCGCTGTAGATATTTTCATGTTTATAGAGTTGGCGGTGTAGATATTTCCATGTTTATAAAGACGGCGGTGTAGGTATTTCCATGTTTATAGAGATAGCGGTGTAGATACTTCCACGTTTCTACAGATGGCTTTGTAGATATTTCCATGTGTATTCAGATGTCAGTATAGTTATTTCCATGTTGATAGATATGGTGGTGTAGATATTTCCATGTTTATACAGATGACTCTGTTGATGTTTGCATGTTTATACAGATGGCTGTGTAGATATTTCCATGTTTATAGAGAAAACAGTGTAGATATTTCCATGTTTATAAAGATAGCGGTGTAGATATTTCCAAGTTTACAGAGATAGAGGTGTAGATAATTGCATATTTATACAGATAGCACTGTAGATATTTCAGTCTTTATACAGATGGCGGTGTAGATATTTCCATGTTTATACAGATGGTGTTGTAGATATTTCCTTGTTTTTACAGATAGCGATGTAGATATTTCCATGTTGATACAGATAGCGGTGTAGTTACTTCCATGTTCACAGAGATAGCGGTGTAGATATTTACATCTTTGCACAGATTGCGCTGTAGATATTTCCATCTTTACACACATAGCTGTGTAGATATTTGCATGTTTACACAGATATCTGTGTAGATATTTCCATGTTTACACAGATACAGTTGTAGATATTTCCATGTTTATACAGATAGCGTTGTACATATTTCCATGTTTATACAGAGAGCGGTGTAGATATTTCCATGTTAATACTGATAGCGGTGCAGCTATTTCCATGATAATACAGATAGCGATGTAGCTATTTCCATGTTTATAGTGATGGCGGTGTAGATATTTCCATGTTTATAGAGATTGGAGTGTAGATATTTCCATGTTGATAGAGATAGCGTTGTACGTATTTCCATGCTTATAGAGATAGCGGAGTAGATATTTCCGTGGTTACACAGATGGCTGTGTAGGTATTTCCATGGGTATACAGATGGCAGTTTAGATATTTCCATGTTTATATAGATGATGGTGTAGATATTTCCATGTTTATACAGATGACTGCGTAGATATTTGCATGTTTACACAGATGGCAGTGTAGATATTTCCATGGTTATACAGATAACGGTGCAGATATTTCCATGTTTATACAGATAGCGGTGCTGATATTTCCATGTTTATACAGATAGTGTTGGAGATAATTCCTTGTTTATACAGATCGTGGTGGAGATATTTCCTTGTTAATACAGATCGTTGTATAGATATTTCCATGTTTATACAGATAGCGGTGTAGCTATCTCCATATTTATACTGGTAGCAGTGTAGATATTTCCACGTTTATACAGATCGGGGTGTAGATATTTCCATCTTTCCACAGAGGGCAGTATAGATATTTCCATGTTTATACAGATTACTGTGTAGATAGTTGCAAGTTTATACAGATGGCGGTGTACATATTTCCATGTTTATAGAGATAACAGTGTAGATATTTCCATGTTTATAAAGATAGCGGTGTAGATATTTCCATGTTTATAGAGATATCTGTGTAGATATTTACATATTTATACACATAGCAGTGTAGATATTTCCATGTTTATACAGGTGGCGCTGTGGATATTTCCATGTTTATACAGATGGCGGTGTAGATATTTCCTTGTTTATACATATAGCGGTGTAGATATTTCCATGTTTATACAGATAGCGGTGTAGGTATTTCCATGTTTATACGGATAGCGGTGTATATATTTCCATGTTTATACAGAGAGCGTTGGAGATATTTCCATGGTTATACAGATATCGAGGTAGATATTTCCACGTTTATACAGATAGCGTTGTAGGTATTTCCACGTTTATAGAGATAGCGGTGTAGATATTTCCATGTTTAGAGAGATAGCGTTGTAGATATTTCCATCTATGCACAGATTGCGCTGTAGATATTTCCAACTTTACACAGATAGGTGTGTAGATATTTGCAAGTTTACACAGATATCTGTGTACATATTTCCATGTTTACACAGATAGCGTTGTAGATATTTCCATGTTTATACAGATAGCGTTGTACATATTTCTATGTTTATACAGATAGCGTTGCAGATATTTCCACGTTTATAGAGATAGCGGTGTAGATATTTCCACGTTTTACAGATAGCAGTGTAGATATTTCCAAGTTTACACAGACAGCGTTGGAGATATTTCCATGTTTATACAGATAGCAGTGTAGATATTTCCATGTTTATACAGATGGTTGTGTAGGTATTTACATGATTATGCAGATGGTGGTGTAGATATTTCCATGTTTATGCAGATGGCGGTGTAGATATTTCCAAGTTTATGGAATGGCGGTCTAGATATTTCCATGTTTATAGAGATAGCGGTGTAGATATTTCCATGTTTATAGGGATAGCGGTGTAGGTATTTCCATGTTTATAGTGATAGCGCTATAGATCTTTCCATGTTTATACAGAGAGCGGTGAAGGTATTTCCATGTATATGCGGATAGCGGTGTTCATATTTCCATGTTTATAGTGATAGCGGTGTATATATTTCCATGTTTATACAGATAGCGGTGTAGATATTTCCATGTTTATAGAGATGGCTGTGTACATATTTCCATGTTTATACAGATGGCAGTGTAGATATTTCCATGTTTATACAGATAGTGGTGTAGATATTTCCATGTTTATACAGATGACTGTGTAAGTATTTCCATGTTTATACAGATAGCGGTGTTGATATTTCCATGTTTATACAGATAGTGGTGGAGATAATTCCTTGTTTATACAGATCGTGGTGGAGATATTTCCTTGTTTATACAAATCGTTGTATAGATATTTCCATGTTTATACAGATAGCGGTGTAGCTATCTCCATATTTATACTGGTAGCAGTGTAGATATTTCCACGTTTATACAGATCGGGGTGTAGATATTTCCATCTTTCCACAGAGGGCAGTATAGATATTTCCATGTTTATACAGATGACTGTGTAGATAGTTGCAAGTTTATACAAATGGCGGTGTACATATTTCCATGTTTATAGAGATAACAGTGTAGATATTTCCATGTTTATAAAGATAGCGGTGTAGATATTTCCATGTTTATAGAGATATCTGTGTAGATATTTACATATTTATACACATAGCAGTGTAGATATTTCCATGTTTATACAGGTGGCGCTGTGGATATTTCCATGTTTATACAGATGGCGTTGTAGATATTTCCTTGTTTATACATATAGCGGTGTAGATATTTCCATGTTTATACAGATAGCGGTGTAGGTATTTCCATGTTTATACGGATAGCGGTGTATATATTTCCATGTTTATACAGATAGCGTTGGAGATATTTCCATGGTTATACAGATATCGAGGTAGATATTTCCACGTTTATACAGATAGCGTTGTAGGTATTTCCACGTTTATAGAGATAGCGGTGTAGATATTTCCATGTTTACAGAGATAGCGTTGTAGATATTTCCATCTATGCACAGATTGCGCTGTAGATATTTCCATCTTTACACAGATAGGTGTGTAGATATTTGCAAGTTTACACAGATATCTGTGTAGATATTTCCATGTTTACACAGATAGCGTTGTAGATATTTCCATGTTTATACAGAAAGCGTTGTACATATTTCCATGTTTATACAGCTCGCGGTGCAGATATTTATATCTTTATACAGATGGCATTGTAGATATTTCCTTATTCACACAGATGATGGTGTAGATGTTTCCATGTTTATACAGACGGCGGAGTAGTTAGTTCCATGTTTATGGAGATGGCAGTGTAAATATTTTGATGTTTATAGAGATGGCGGTGTAGATATTTCCATGTTTATCGAGATAGCAGTGTAGATATTTCCATGTTTATACAGATGGCTGTATAGGTATTTCCATGTTTTTACAGATGGCAGTGCAGATATTTCCATGTTTATAGAGATAGCGGTGTAGATATTTCCATGTTTGTACAGATTGCGGTGTTGATATTTCCATCTATGCACAGATGGCCGTGTAGATATTTCCATGTTTATGCAGATGGCGGCGTAGATATTTCCATGGACCTGCTGATGGCGGTGTAGTTATTTCCATGTTTATACAGATAGCGGTGTAGATATTTCAATGTTTACACAGATTTTGGTGTAGATATTTCCGTGTTTATACACATGGCGGAGTAGATACTTCCATCTTTATGGAGATGGCAGTGTAGATATATTCATGTTTATACAGATGGCGGTGTAGATATTTCCATATTTATGGAGATAGCGTTGAAGATATTTCCATCTTTCCACAGATGGCAGTGTAGATATTTCCATGTTTATAGAGATGGCGGTGTAGATATTTCCATATTTATACAGATGTCTGTGTAGATATTTCCAAGTGTATACAGATGGTATTGCAGCTATTTCCATGTTTATACAGATGGTGGTGTAGATATTTCCATGTTTATTCAGATGACTGTGTAGATATTTCCATGTTTTTACAGAGGGCAGTGTAGATATTTCAAGGTTTATAGAGATGGCGCTGTAGATATTTCCATGTTTATACAGGTAACGGTGGAGATATTTCCAGGTTTATACAGACAGCAGTGGCGATATTTCCATGTTTATACACATAGCGGTGTACATATTTCCTTGTTTATAGAGACAGCGGTTTAGGTATTTCCATGTTTATACAGATAGCGGTGCAGATATTTCCATTTTTATACAGATGCCTATGCAGATATTTCCATATTTATACAGAGGGCTGTTTAGTTATTTCTATGTTTATACAGATGGCAGTGTAGATATTTCCATGTTCCTTCACATGACTGTGTAGGTATTTCCATGTTTATACAGATGGCTATGTAGATAATTCCATGTTTGTAGAGACAGCGGTGCAGATATTTCCATGTTTATACAGATAGCGGTGTATATATTTCCATGTTTATACAGATCGTGGTGTAGATATTTCCATGTTTATACAGATACCGGTGTAGATATTTCCATGTTTATACAGACCGCAGTGTAGATATTTCCATGTTTATAGAGAGAGCAGTGTAGATATTTCCATGTTTGTACAGATATCGGTGTTGATGTTTCCATCTATACACAGATTGCCGTGTAGGTATTTCCATGTGTATACAGATGGCATTGTAGATATTTCCATGTTTATACTGATGGTGGTGTAGATATTTCCATGTCTCTACAGATGGCAATGTAGCTATTTACATGTTTATACAGATAACGGTGTAGATATTTCCATGTTTATACAGATAGGGTGTAAATATTTCCATGTTTTTACAGATCACGGTGTACATATTTCCATGTTTATAGAGATAGCGGTGTAGATATTTCCATGTTTATACAGATAGCGGTTTATATATTTCCATGTTTATACAGACCGCGGTGTAGATATTTCCATGTTTATACAGATTGTGGTGCAGATATTTCCATGTTTGTACAGATGGCGGTGTTGATATTTCCATCTATACACAGATGAACGTGTAGATATTTCCATGTTTATACAGATGGCGGCGCAGATATTTCCATGGGTATGTAGATGGCGGTGTAGATATTTCCATGTTTATACAGATAGCGGTGTAGATATTTCCATGTAGATACACATGGCTGTGTAGATATTTCCATGTTTATACAGATGGTGGTGTAGATATTTCCATGTTTATACAGATAACCTTGTAAGTAATTCCATGTTTATACAGATGGCGGTGTAGATATTTCGATGTTTATAGAGATAGCAGTGGAGATATTTCGATGTTTATACAGATAGCGGTGTAGATATTTCCATGTTTATACAGATAGCGGTTTATATATTTCCATGTTTATACAGACCGCGGTGTAGATATTTCCATGTTTATACAGATTGTGGTGCAGATATTTCCATGTTTGTACAGATGGCGGTGTTGATATTTCCATCTATACACAGATGAACGTGTAGATATTTCCATGTTTATACAGATGGCAGCGCAGATATTTCGATGGGTATGTAGATGGCGGTGTAGATATTTCCATGTTTATACAGATAGCGGTGTAGATATTTCCATGTAGATACACATGGCTGTGTAGATATTTCCATGTTTATACAGATGGTGGTGTAGATATTTCCATGTTTATACAGATAACCTTGTAAGTAATTCCATGTTTATACAGATGGCGGTGTAGATATTTCGATGTTTATAGAGATAGCAGTGGAGATATTTCCATGTTTATACAGATAGCGGTGTGGATATTTCCAGGTTTATACTGATCGCGGTGTAGATAGTTCCATGTTTATGGAGATGGCGGTGTAGATATTTTCATGTTTATATAGATGGTGGTGAAGATATTTCCATGTTTGTAGAGATTGTGGTGTTGATATTGCCATGTTTATAGAGATAGCGTTGTAGGTGTTTCCTTGTTTATAGAGATAGTTGTGTAGATACAACCATGTTTATAAAGATGGCTGTGTAGATATTTCCATGTGTATACAGATGACTCTGTAGATATTTGCATGTTTACACAAATCTCGGTGTAGCTATTTCCATATTTATACAGACAGGGGTGTAGATATTTCCATCTTTATACAGATAATGGTGTAGATATATCCATGTTTATACAGATATCGGTGTAGATATTTCCATGTTTATACAGATAGTGGCGTAGATATTTCCATGTTTATAGAGATAGCGGTGTAGATATTTCCATCTTTGCACAGATTGCGATGTTGATATTTCCATCTTTACACAGATAGCAGTGTAGATATTTTCATATTTATACAGATCGTGGTGTAGATATTTCCGTCTTTCCACAGATGGCAGTTTAGATATTTCCATGTTTATACAGATGACAGTGTAGATATTTCCATGTTTATACAGATACCGGTGTAGATATTTCCATGTTTATACAGACCGCAGTGTAGACATTTCCATGTTTATACAGATGGTGGTGTAGATATTTCCATGTTTATACAGATAGCGGTGTAGTTATTTCAATATTTATACAGATAACGGTGTAGAAATTTCCAAGTTTATACAGATATCGGTGTAAATATTTCCAACTTTATACAGATCACGGTGTAGATATTTCCATGTTTATGGAGATAGCGGTGTATACATTTCCATCTTTATACAGATAGCGGTGTAGATATTTCCATGTTTATACAGACCACGGTGTAGATATTTCCATGTTTATACAGATAGCGGTGCAGATATTTCCATGTTTGTACAGATGGCGGGTTGAAATTTCCATCTATACACAGATGACCGTGTCGATATTTCCATGTTTATACAGATGACAGCGCAGATATTTCTATGGATATGTAGACGGCGGTGTAGATATTTCCATGTATATACAGATAGTTGTATAGTTATTTCCATGTTTATATAGATAGCAGTGTAGATATTTCCATGTATGTACACATGGCTGTGTAGATATTTCCATGTTTATACAGATGGCGGTGCAGATATTTCCATGTTTATACAGATAACTTTGTGAATATTTCCATGTTTATACAGATGGCGGTGTAGATATTTCGATGTTTATAGAGATAGCAGTGGAGATATTTCCATGGTTATACAAATAGCGGTGTAGTTATTTCCATGTTTATATAGATAGCGGTGTAGATAATTCCATGTTTATAGATATAGCTGTGTAGATATTTCAATGTTTATACAGATAGGGGTGGAGTTATTTCTTTGTTTATACAGATAACGTTGTAGATATTTTTATGCTTATAAAGATACCGGTGTAGATATTTCCATGTTTATAGTGTTAGCGGTGTAGATATTTCCATGTTTATTCAGATGGTGGTGTAGATATTTCCACGTTTTTACAGACGGCGGTGTAGATATTTCCATGTTTATACAGATAGCAGTGTAGATATTTGCATGCTTATACAGAGAGTGGTGTAGATATTACCATGTTTACACAGATAGCGGTGTAGATATTTCCATCTTTGCACAGATTGTGGTGTAGATATTTCCTACTTTACAAAGATAGCGGTGTAGATATTTCCACCTTTGCACAGATTGCAGTGTAGATATTTCCATCTTTCCACAGATAGCAGTGTAGATATTTCAATGTTTACACAGATATCGTCGTAGATATTTGCATGTTTATACAGATAGTGGTGTAGATACTTCCATGTTTATGAAGATAGCGGTGTAGATGTTTCTATGTTTATACAGAAAGCGGTGGAGTTATTTCCATGTTTACACAGCTCGTGGTGTAGATATTTCCATGTTTATACAGATAGCAGTGGAGATAATTCCATGTTTATACAGATAGCGGTGGAGATATTAGCATGTTTATACAGATGGCAGTGTAGATATTTCGATGTTTTCACAGATGGCGCTGTAGATATTTCCATGTTTATACAGATGACTGTGTTGTTATTTCCATGTTTATACAGAAGGCGGTTTAGGTATTTACATATTTTTAGAGTTAGCCTTGTAGATATTTCCTTGTTTAAACAGATAGCGGTATAGTCATTTCCATGTTTATAGAGATAGCGGTGCAGATATTTTCATATTTATACAGATCTCGCTGTAGATATATGCATGTTTATACAGTTTACGGTGTAGATATTTCCATGTTTATGCAGATAGCAGTGTAGATATTTCCATTTTTATACAGATCGTGGTGTAGGTGTTTCCATGTTTATATAGATAGCGGTGTAGATATTTCCATGTTTATACAAGTAGCGGTGTAGATATTTCCAAGTTTATACAGATCGCGGGGTGGACATTTCCATGTTTCCACAGATGGCAGTGTAGCTATTTCTGTTTATACAGACGGCGGAATAGAATTTTCCATGTTTATACAGATTGCGGTGTAGATATTTCCACGTTTATGCAGATGGCGGTTTAGATATTTCCATGTTCATAGAGATGGCGGTGGAGATATTTATATGTTTATAGAGATAGTGGTGTACATATTTCCATGTTTATAGAGATGGCGGTGTAGGTATTTCTACGTTTATAGAGATAGTTGTGTAGATAATTCCATGTTTTTAGAGATGGCAGTGCAGATATTTCCATGTTCATAGAGATAGTGGTGTAGATATTTCCATGTTTATACAGATAGTGGTTTAGATATTTCCATGTTTATACAGATAGCATTGTTGGTATTTCCATGTTTATACAGATAGCGGTGTAGATATTTCCATGTTTATACTGCTCGCGGTGTAGTTATTTCCATCTTTATACAGATGGCAGTGTAGATATGTCCATGTTTATACAGATAGCGGTTAGATATTTCCATTTTTACACAGATGGTGTTGTAGAGAGTTCCATGTTTATGGAGATGACGGTGTAGATATTTTCATGTTTATAAATATTTCAGTGTAGATATTTCCAGGTTTATAGAGATGGCGGTGTAGATATTTCCATGTTTATAGAGATAGCTGGGTAATTATTTCCATCTGTATAGAGATAGCGGTGTAGTTATTTCCATGTTTATGCAGATGGCTGTGTACATACTTCCATGTTTATACAGATGGCAGTCTAGATATTTCCATGTTTATAGAGATGGTGGTGCAGATATTTCCATGTTTATACAGATGACTGTGTTGATATTTCCATGTTTATACAGATGGCGGCATATATATTTCCATGTTTATAGAGATAGCGGTTTATGTAATTCCATATTGATAGAGATAGCAGTGTAGATATTTCCATGTTTATTCAGAGGGCGGTGTAGATATTTCCATGTTCATACAGATAGCGGTGTATTTATTTCCATGTTTATACAGAAAGACTTGTAGATATTTCCATGTTTATACAGATCGTGGTGTAGGTATTTCCACGTTTATACAGATAGTGGTGTTGGTATTTCCTTGTTTATACAGATAGCATTGCAGATATTTCCATGTTTATACAGCACGGGATGCAGATATTTCCATCTTTATACTGACGGCAGTGTAGATATTTCCATCTTTACACAGATGGCGGTGTAGATAGTTCCATGTATATGGAGATGGCGGTGTAGATATTTTCATGTTTATAGAGATGGCGGTGTAGATATTTCCATGTTTATAGAGTTTGTGGTGCAGATATTTCCATGTTTATACAGATTGCAGTGTAGGTATTTCCATGTGTATAGAGATAGCGGTGAAGATGTTTCCATGTTTATACTGATGGCTCTGAAGTCATTTCCATGTGTATACAGACGACAGTGTAGATATTTCCATGTTTATAGAGAAGGTGGAGTAGATATTTCCATGTATATACAGATGATTGTGTAGATATTTCCATGTTTATACAGATGGCACTGTAGTTTTTTCCATTTTTATAGAGATGGTGGTGTAGATATTTCCATGTATATACAGATGACTCTGTAGATATTTCCATTTTTACACAGATAGCGGTGTAGTTATTTCCATATTTAAACAGATAGCGGTGGTGATATTTCCATGTTTACACAGAGAGCGATGTAGATATTTCCATGTTTATACAGATTGCATTGTAGGTATTTCCATGTTTATAGAGGTAGCGGTGTAGATATTTCCATGTTTATACAGATGGCTGTGTAGATATTTCCATGTGTATATATCGCAGTGTAGATATTTCCATGTTTATGCAGATGCATGTGTAGATATTTCCAAGTTTACACAGAGGGCGGTGTAGATATTCCCATGTTTATAGAGAAAGCGGTGTAGGTATTTCCATGTTTATAGAGATAGCGGTGTAGATATTTCCATATTTATACAGATAGCGGTGTAGGTAATTCCATGTTTATACAGATTGCGGTGTAGATATTTCCATGTTTCTACAGATGGCGGTGTAGATATTTCCTTGTTTATACAGACAGCGGTGTAGATATTTCCATGTTTATACAGGTAGCGGTGTAGATATTTCCATGTTTACAGAGATACCGGTGTAGATATTTCCATCTTTGCACAGATTGCCGTTTAGATATTTCCATGTTTACGTGGATAGCTGTGTAGATATTTCCAAGTTTACACAGATAGCTGTGTAGATATTTCCATGTTTACACACATAGCGTAGATATTCCCAAGTTTATACAGATTGCAGTGTAGATATGTCCATGTTTATACAGATAGCGGTGTGGATATTTTCATGTTTATACAGATAGCGGTGGAGATATTTCCATGTTTATAGAGACTGCGGTATAGATATTTCCATGTTTATACAAATAGCGGTGTAGATATTTCCATGTTTACAGAGATAGCGGTGTAGATATTTCCATCTTTGGACAGATTGCTGTGTAGATACTTCCACTTTTACACAGATATCTGTGTAGATATTTCCAAGTTTACAGAGATAGCTGTGTAGATATTTCCATGTTTACACAGATAGCGTTGTAGATATTTCCATGTTTATACAGATAGCGGTGTAGATATTTCCATGTTCATACAGATAGCGGTAGATATATTTCCCTGTTTATACATATAGATATGTAGACATTTCCATGTTTATACACATAGCGGTGTAGATATTTCCATGTTTATAGATATAGCAGTGTAGATATGTCCATGTTTATACAGATGGCTATGAAGATATTTCCATGTGTGCACAGATGGCGGTGTAGATACATCCATGTTTCTGAAGATGGCGGTGTAGTTATTTCCATGTTGATACAGATAGAGGTGTAGATATTTCCATGTTTATACAGATGGCGGTGTAGATACATCCATGTTTCTGAAGATGGCGGTGTAGGTATTTTCATGTTTATAGAGATGGCGGTGTAGATATTTCCATGTTTATAGAGATGGCAGTCTAGTTATTTCTTAGTTTATAGAGATAGCTGTGTAAATATTTCCATGTTTAAAGAGATGGTGGTGTAAGAATTTTCATGTTTATAGAGATAGCGGTGTAGATATTTCCGTGTTTATACAGATAGCGGTGTTGGTATTTCCATGTTTATACAGATAGCGGTGTAGATATTTCCATGTGTATAGAGATAGCGGTGTAGTTATTTCCGTATTTATACAGATTGCGGTGTAGATATTTCCATCTTTATACAGATGGCGCTGTAGATATTTCCATGTTTATACAGATGGCAGTGAAGATATTTCCATGTTTATACAGATAGTGGTGTAAATATTTCCATGTTTATACAGAAGGCGGTGTAGACACATCCATGTTTCTGAAGATGGCGGTGTAGGTGTTTTCATGTTTTTAGAGATGGCGTTGTAGATATTTCCATGTTTATACAGATGTCTGTGTAGATATTTTCATGTTTATAGAGATTGTGGTCTAGCTATTTCCATGTATATAGAGCTAGCAGTGTAGATATTTTCATGTTTATAGAGAAAGCGGTGTAAGTATTTCCATGTTTATACAGATGGCAGTGTACATATTTCCATGTTTATACAGATATCGGTGTAGATATTTCCATGTTTACAGAGATAGCGGTGTAGGTATTTCCATCTTTGCACAGATTGCGGTGTAGGTATTGCCAAATTTACACAGATAGTGGAGTAGATATTTCCAAGTTTATACAGATATCTGTGTAGATATTTCCATGTTTACATAGATAGCACTGTAGATACTTCCATGTTTACACAGATTGCGGTGTAGTTATTTCCATGTTGATACAGATAGCGCTGTAGATGTTTCCATGTTTATACAGGTAGCGGTGTAGAAATTCCCATGTTTATACAGATCGCTTTGTAGTCATTTCCATCTTTCTACAGATGTCAGTGTAGATATTTCCAAGTTTATACAGATGGCAGTGTAGATATTTCCATGTTTATACGGATGTCTGTGTAGATATTTCCATGTTTATTCAGATGTCGGTGTAGATATTTCCATGTTTATAGAGATGGCGGTGTAGTTATCTCTATGTTTATAGAGATAGCAGTGTAAATATCTCCATGTTTATAGAGATGGTAGTGTAAGTATTTTCATGTTTATAGAGATAGCGGTGTAGATATTTCCATGTTTATACTGCTCGCGGTGTAGATATTTCCATCTTTATACAGATGGCAGTGTAGATATTTCCATGTTTATACAGATAGCGGTGTAGATATTTCCATGTCTATCGAGATAGCGGTGTACGTATTTCCATATTTATACAGATTGGGGTGTAGATATTTCCATCTTTATACAAATGGCGCTGTAGACATTTCCATGTTTATACAGATGGCAGTGAAGATATTTCCAAGTTTATACAGATAGTGGTGTAGATATTTCCATGTTTATACAGATGGCGGTGTAGATACATCCATGTTTCTGAAGATGGCGGTGTAGGTATTTCCATGTTTATAGAGATGGCGGTGTAGATATTTCCATGTTTATACAGATGTCTGTGTAGATATTTCCAGGTTTATGCAGACAGCGGTGTAGATATTTAAATCTTTATAGAGTTGGTGGTCTAGTTATTTCTAAGTTTATAGAGATAGCGATGTAAATATTTCCATGTTTATAGACACTGTGGTGTAAGTATTTTCATGTTTATAGAGATAGCGCTGTAGATATTTACATGTTTATACAGATAGCGATGTTGGTATTTCCATGTTTATACAGATAGCGGTGTAGATATTTCCATGTTTATAGAGATAGCGGTGTAGTTATTTCCATATTTATACAGATTGCGGTGTAGATATTTCCATCTTTATTCAGATGGCGGTGTAGATATTTCCATGTTTATACAGATGGCCGGGAAGATATTTCCATATTTATACAGATAGTGGTTTACATATTTCCATGTTTATACAGATGGCGGTGTAGATACATCCATGTTTCTGAAGATGGCGGTGTAGATATTTTCATGTTTATAGAGAGGGAGGTGTTGATATTTCCATGTATATAGAGATAGCAGTGTAGGTATTTTCATGTTTATAGAGAAAGTGGTGTAGCTATTTCCATGTTTATACAGATGGCAGTGTACATATTTCCATGTTTATACAGATATCGGTGTAGATATTTCCATGTTTACAGAGATAGCGTTGTAGGTATTTCGATCTTTGCACAGAATGCGGTGTAGGTATTGCCAAACTTACAGAGATAGCGGTGTAGATATTTCCATATTTATACAGATAGCGGTGTAGGTATTTCCATGTTTATACAGATTGCGATGTAGATATTTCCATGTTTCTACAGATGGCGGTGTAGATATTTCCTTGTTTATACAGACAGCGGTGTATATATTTCCATGTTTATACAGGTAGCGTTGTAGATATTTCCATGTTTACAGAGATAGCAGTGTAGATATTTCCATCTTTGCACAGATTGCCGTGTAGATACTTCCATGTTTACGCAGATAGCTGTGTAGATATTTCCAAGTTTACACAGATAGCGGTGTAGATATTTCCATGTTTACACACATAGCGTGGTAGACATTTCCATGTTTATACAGATTGCGGTGTAGATATGTCCATGATTATACAGATAGCGGTGTAGATATTTTCATGTTTATACAGATAGCGGTGGAGATATTTCCATGTTTATAGAGACAGCGGTATAGATGTTTCCGTGTTTATACAGATAGCAGTGTAGATATTTCCATGTTTACAGAGATAGCGGTGTAGATATTTCCATCTTTGCACAGATTGCTGTGTAGATATTTCCATTTTTAGACAAATACATGGGTAAATATTTCCAAGTTTACACAGATAGCTGTGTACATATTTCCATGTTTACACAGATAGCATTGTATATATTTCCATGTTTATACAGATAGCGGTGTAGATATTTCCATGTTTATACAGATAGCGGTGTAGATATTTCCATGTTTATAGAGATAGCAGTGTAGACGTTTCCATGTTTATACAGATGGCTGTGTAGATATTTCCAAGTTTATACAGATGTTTTTGAAGATATTTCCATGTTTATGCAGATGGCGCTGTAGATATTTCCATGTTTATACAGATGGCGGAGTAGATATTTCCATGTTTATTCAGATAGCGGTGTAGATATTTCCATGTTTACAGAGATAGCGGTGTAGATATTTCCATCTTTGCACAGATTGCGGTGTAAGTATTGCCAAATTTACACAGATAGCGGTGTAGATATTTCCAAGTTAACACAGATAGCTGTGTAGATATTTCCATGTTTACAGAGATAGCATTGTAGATATTTCCATGTTTATACAGATTGCGGTGTAGTTATTTCCATGTTGATACAGATAGCGGTGTAGATATTTCCATGTTTATACAGGTAGTGTAGAAATTCCCATGTTTATTCAGATCGCTTTGAAGACATTTCCATCTTTCTACACATGTCAGTGTAGATATTTCCAAGTTTATACAGATGGCAGTGTAGATATTCCCAAGTTTCTACAGATGTTTGTGGAGATATTTCCATGTTTATGCAGATGGCGCTGTAGATATTTCCATGTTTACAGAGATGGAGGTGTAGTTATTTCTATGTTTATAGAGATAGCGGTGTAAATATCTCCAGGTTTATAGAGATGGGGGTGTAAGTATTTTCATGTTTATAGAGATAGCGGTGTAGATATTTCCATATTTATACAGATATCGGTGTTGGTATTTCCATGTTTATACATATAGCGGTGTAGATATTTCTATGTTTATACAGCTCGCGGTGTAGATATTTCCATCTTTATAAAGATAGCAGTGAAGATATTTCCATGTTTGTACAGATAGCGTTGTAGAAATTTCCTTGTCTATAGAGGTAGCAGTGTAGTTATTTCCATATTGATACGGATTGCGGTGTAGATATTTCCATCTTTATACAGATGGCGGTGTAGAAATTTCCATGTTTATACAGATGGCAGTGAAGGTATTTCCATGTTTATACAGATAGTGTTGTAGATATTTCCATGTTTATACAGATAGCGGTGTAGATACATCCATGTTTCTGAAGATGGCGGTGTAGGTATTTTCATGTTTATAGAGATGGCGGTGTAGATATTTCCATGTTTATACAGATGTCTGTGTAGTTATTTCCACGTTTATGCAGATAGCGGTGTAGATATTTCCATGTTTATAGAGATGGCGGTCTAGTTATTTCTAAGTTTATAGAGATAGCGGTGTAAATATTTCCATGTTTATAGAGATGGTGGTGTAAGTATTTTCATGTTTATAGAGATAGCGGTGTAGATATTTACATGTTTATACAGATAGCGATGTTTATATTTCCATGTTTATACAGATAGCGGTGTAGATATTTCCATGTTTATACAGCTCGTGGTGTAGATATATCCATCTATATACAGATGGCAGTGTAGATATTTCCATGTTTATACAGACAGCGGTGCAGTTATTTCCATGTCTATAGAGATATCGGTGTAGTTATTTCCATATGTATACAGATTGCGGTGTAGATATTTCCATCTTTATTCAGATGGCGGTGTAGATATTTCCGTGTTTATACACGTAGCGGTGTAGAAATTCCCATGTTTATACAGATCGCTTTGAAGACATTTCCATCTTTCTACAGATGTCAGTGTAGATATTTCCAAGTTTATACAGATGGCAGTGTAGATATTTCCATGTTTCTACAGATGTCTGTGTAGATATTTCCATGTTTATACAGATGGCGGTGTAGATATTTCCATGTTTATAGAGATGGCGGTGTAGTTATTTCTATGTTGATAGAGATAGCGGTGTAAATATCTCCATGTTTATAGAGATGGTGGTGTAAGTATTTTCATGTTTATAGAGATAGCGGTGTAGATATTTCCATATTTATACAGATAGCGGTGTTGGTATTTCCATGTTGATACAGATAGCGGTGTAGATATTTCTATGTTTATACAGCTCGCGGTGTAGATATTTCCATCTTTATACAGATGGCAGTGTAGATATTTCCATGTTTGTACAGATATAATTGTAGATATTTCCTTGTCTATAGAGATAGCGGTGTAGTTATTTCCATATTTATAAAGATTGTGGTGTAGATATTTCCATCTTTCTACAGATGGCGGTGTAGATATTTCCATGGTTATACAGATGGCAGGGAAGATATTTCCATGTTTATACAGATAGTGTTGTAGATATTTCCATGTTTATACAGATAACGCTGTAGATACATCCATGTTTCTGAAGATGGCAGTGTAGATATTTTCATGTTTATAGGGATGGAGTTGTAGATATTTCCATGTCTATAGAGATAGCTGTGTAGATATTTTCATGTTTATAGAGAAAGTGGTGTAGGTAGTTCCATGTTTATTGAGATAGCGGTGTAGATATTTCCATCTTTATACAGGTAGCGGTGTAGATATTTCCATGTTTACAGAGATAGCAGTGTAGATATTTCCATCTTTGCAGAGATTGCCGTGTAGATACTTCCATGTTTACGCAGATAGCTGTGTAGATATTTCCAAGTTTACACAGATATCTGTGTAGATATTTCCATGTTTACACACATAGCGTGGTTGATATTTCCATGTTTATACAGATTGCGGTGTAGATATGTCCATGATTATACAGATAGCGGTGTAGATATTTTCATGTTTATACAGATAGCGGTGGTGATATTTCCATGTTTATAGAGACTGCGGTATAGATATTTCCGTGTTTATACAGATAGCTGTGTAGATATTTCCATGTTTACAGAGATAGCGGTGTAGATATTTCCATCTTTGCACAGATTGCTGTGTAGATATTTCCATTTTTACACAGATAGCTCGGTAGATATTTCCAAGTTTACACAGATAGCTGTGTAGATATTTCCATGTTTACACAGATAGCATTGTATATATTTCCATGTTTATACAGATAGCGGTGTAGATATTTCCATGTTTATATAGATAGCGGTGTAGATATTTCCATGTTTTTACAGATAGCGGTGGAGATATTTCCCTGTTTTTACAGATAGCGATGTAGATATTTCCATGTTTATACAGAAAGCGGTGTAGATATTTCCATGTTTATAGAGATAGCGGTGTAGATATTTCCATGTTTATACAGAGGGCTGTGTAGATATTTCCATGTGTGTACAGATGGCAGGGTAGATATTTCCATGTTTATACAGATGGCACTGTAGATATTTCCATGTTTATACAGATGACAGTGTAGATATTTCCATGTTTATACAGATAGCGGTGTAGATATTTCCATGTTTACAGAGAGATCGGAGTAGATATTTCCAAGTTTACACAGATAGCTGTGTAGTTATTTCCATGTTTACAGAGATAGCATTGTAGATATTTCCATGTTTATACAGATTGCGGTGTAGTTACTTCCATGTTGATACAGATAGCGGTGTAGATATTTCCATGTTTATACAGGTAGTGGTGTAGAAATTGCCATGTTTATTCAGATCGCTTTGTAGACATTTCCATCTTTCTACAGATGTCAGTGTAGATATTTCCAAGTTTATACAGATGGCAGTGTAGATATTTCCATGTTTATACAGACGTCTGAGTAGATATTTCCATGTTTATGCAGATGGCGGTGTAGATATTTCCATGTTTATAGGGATGGTGGTGTAGTTAATTTTATGTTTATAGAGATAGCGGTGTAAATATTTCCATGCTTATAGAGATGGTGGTGTAAATATTTTCATGTTTATAGAGATAACGGTGTAGATATTTCCATGTTTATACAGATAACGGTGTTGCTATTTCCATGTTTATACAGATAGCGGTGTAGATATTTCCATGTTTATACAGCTCGCGGTGTAGATATTTCCATCTTTATACAGATGGCAGTGGAGGTATTTTCATGTTTATACAGATTGCGGTGTAGCTATTTACATGTCTATAGAGGTAGCGGTGTATGTATTTCCATATTTATACAGATTGCGGTGTAGATATTTCCATGTTTATACAGATGGCGGTGTAGATATTTCCATGTTTATACAGATGGCAGTGAAGATATTTCCATGTTTATACAGATAGTGGTGTGGATATTTCCATGTTTATACAGATGGCGGTGTAGATACATCCATGTTTGTGAAGATGGCGGTGTAGGTATTTTCATGTTTATAGAGATGGCGATGTAGATATTTCCATGTATATACAGATTGCAGTGTAGATATTTCCATGTTTATAGAGAAATCGGTGTAGGTATTTCCATGTTTATAGAGATAGCAGTGTGGATATTTCCATATTTATACAGATAGCGGTGTAGGTATTTCCATGTTTGTACAGATGGCGGTGTAGATATTTCCTTTTTTATACAGATATCGGTGTAGATATTTCCAGGTTTATACAGAGAGCGGTGTAGATATTTCCACGTTTTACAGATAGTGGTGTATATATTTCCATCTTTATACAGATAGCGGTGCAGATATTACCATGTTTACACAAATAGCCGTGTAGATATTTCTAAGTATACACAGATAGAGTTGCAGATATTTCCAGGTTTATAAAGATAGCGGTGCAGACATTTCCATGTTTATACACATAGCGGTGTGGCTATTTCCATGTTTATACAGATAGCGGTGTGGGTATTTCCTTGTTTATACAGATAGCGGTATAGATATTTCCATGTTTATATAGATGACTGTCTAGATATTTCCATGTTTTTACAGCTTTCCGTGTAGATATTTCCATGTTTATACAGATGGTGGTGTACATATTTCCATGTTTATACAGATGACTGTGAAGTTATTTCCATGTTTATACATATGTCAGTATAGATATTTTCATGTTTATAGAGATAACGATGTAGATATTTCCATGTTTATACAGATGACTGTGAAGTTATTTCCATGTTTATACATATGTCAGTATAGATATTTTCATGTTTATAGACATAACGATGTAGATATTTCCATGTTTATATAGATAGCGGTGTAGTCATTTCCATGTTTAGAGAGACAGCGTTGTATATATTTCCATATTTATACAGATAGCTGTGTAGATCTTTCCAGGTTTATACAGATAGCGGTGTAGATATTTCCATGTTTATAGAGATAGCGGTGTAGATATTTCCATGTTTATAGAGATGGCGTTGTAGTTATTTCCATGTTTATAGAGATAGCGGTGTAGATATTTTCATGATTATACAACTCGCAGTGCAGATATTTCCATCTTTATACAGATGGCAGTGAAGATTTTTCCATGTTTATACAGATGGCAGTGTAGATACAGCCATGTTTCTGAAGATGGCGGTGTAGATATTTTCATGTTTATAGAGATCGCGGTGTAGATAATTCCATGTTTATAGAGATTGCGATGTAGATATTTCCATGTTTATAGAGAAAGCGGTTTTGGTATTTGCATGTTTATAGAGATAGCGGTGTAGATATTTCCATATTTCTACAGATAGCGGTGTAGCTATTTCCATGTTTATACAGATGGCGGTGTAGATATTTCCATGTTTCTACAGATGGCGGTGTAGATATTTCCTTGTTTATACAGATAGCGGTGTAGATATTTCCATGTTTACACAGACAGCGGTGTAGATATTTCCATGTTTTCAGAGATAGCGGTGTAGATATTTCCCTCTTTGTACAGATTGCCGTGTAGATATTTCCATTTTTACACAGATACCTGTGTAGATATTTCCAAGTTTACACAGATAGCTGTGTAGATATTTCCTTGTTTACACAGATAGCGTTTTAGATATTTCCATGTTTATACAGATAGCGGTGGATATATTTCCCTGTTTATACAGATAGCGATGTAGATAATTCCAAGTTTATACAGATAGCGGTGTAGATATTTCCATGTTTATAGAGATAGCAGTGTAGATATTTCCATGTTTATACAGATGGCTGTGTAGATATTTCCATGTTTATAGAGATAGCGGTGTAGATATTTCCCTCTTTATACAGATAGCGGTGTAGATATTTCCATGTTTATACAGATGGCGGTGTAGATAGTTCCATGTTTATGGAGATGGCGGTGTAGATATTTTCAAGTTTATATAGATGGCGGTGTAGATATTAACATGTTTGTAGAGATTGTGGTGTTGATATTTCCATGTTTATAGAGATAGCGCTGTAGGTGTTTCCTTGTTTATACAGATAGTTGTGTAGATACATCCATGTATATACTGATGGCTGTATAGATATTTCCATGTGTATACGGATGACTCTGAAGATATTTGTATGTTTACACAAGTGGCGGTGTAGATATTCCCATATTTAAACATATAGTGGTGTAGGTATTTCCATGTTTATACAAATAACAGTGTTGATATATCCATGTTTATACAGATAGCGATGTAGATATTTCCATGTTTATACACATAGTGGCATAGATATTTCCATTTTTACAGAGATAGTGGTGTAGATATTTCCATCTTTTCACAGATTGCGGTGTAGGTATTCCATCTTTACACAGATAGCGGTGTAGATATTTTCATATTTATACAGATCGTGATGTAGATATTTCCACCTTTCCACAGATGGCAGTTTAGATATTTCCATGTTTTTACAGATGACAGTGTAGATATTTCCATGTTTATACAGATAGCGGTGTAGATATTTCCATGTTTATACAGATCGCGGTGTAGATATTTCCTTGTTTATAGAGTTCGCGGTGTAGATATTTCCATGTTTATACAGATAGCGGTGTAGATATTTCCATGTTTTTACACATATCGGTGTAGATATCTCCATGTTTACACAGATTGCGGTGTAGATATTTCCATCTTTCTACAGACGGCATTGTAGATATTTCCATGTTTATACAGATGGCGGTGTGGATATTTCCATGTTTATATAGATGGTGGTGTAGGTATTACCATGTTCATACAGATAGCGGTGTAGATATTTCCATGTTTATACAGATCGTGGTGAAGACATTTCCATGTTTTACAGATCGCGGTGTAGATATTTTCATGTTTATACACATCGCGGTGTAGATATTTCCATGTTTATAGAGATAGCGGTGTAGATATTTCCCTCTTTATACAGATGGCGGTGTAGATAGTTCCATGTTTATGGAGATGGCGGTGTAGATATTTTCATGTTTATATAGATGGCGGTGTAGATATTCCCATGTTTGTAGAGACTGTGGTGTTGATATTTCCATGTTTATAGAGATAGCGCTGTAGGTATTTTCTTGTTTATACAGATAGTTGTGTAGATACATCCATGTTTATACTGATGGCTGTGTACATATTTCCATGTGTATACAGATGACTCTGTAGATATTTGTATGTTTACACAAATGGCGGTGTAGATATTTCCATATTTATACAGATAGTGTTGTAGGTATTTCCAAATTTATACAGATAACGGTGTAGATATATCCATGTTTATACAGATAGCGATGTAGTTATTTCCATGTTCATACAGATAGTGGCATAGATATTTCCATTTTTACAGAGATAGTGGTGTAGATATTTCCATCTTTGCACAGATTGCGGTGTAGGTATTTCCATCTTTACACAGATAGCGTTGTAGATATTTTCATATTTATACTGATCGTGATGTAGATATTTCCACCTTTCCACAGATGGCAGTTTAGATATTTCCATGTTTATACAGATGACAGTGTAGATATTTCCATGTTTATACAGATAGCGGTGTAGGTAT
Source organism: Pan troglodytes (assembly GCF_028858775.2). Classification (NCBI taxonomy): domain Eukaryota; kingdom Metazoa; phylum Chordata; class Mammalia; order Primates; family Hominidae; genus Pan; species Pan troglodytes. The sequence continues at coordinate 65,068,840 of NC_072418.2, forward strand.
TTCCATGTTTATAGAGATAGCTTTGTAGATATTTCCATGTTTATACAGATTGCGGTGTAGATATTTCCATGTTTATACAGATCGCGGTGTAGATATTTCCATGTTTATACAGATCGCGTTGTAGATATTTCCATGTTTATACATACAGCGGTGTAGATATTTCCATGTTTTTACAGATATCAGTGTAGATATTTCCATGTTTACACAGATTGCGGTGTAGATATTTCCATCTTTCTACAGATGGCATTGTAGATATTTCCATGTTTATACAGATGGCGGTGTGGATATTTCCATGTTTATATAGATGGTGGTGAAGGTATTTCCATGTTCATACAGATAGCGGTGTAGATATTTCCATGTTTATACAGATCGTGGTGAAGACATTTCCATGTTTACACAGATAGCGGTGTAGATATTTCCATGTTTCTACACATCGCGGTGTAGATATTTCCATGTTTATAGAGATAGTAGTGTAGTTATTTCCATGTTTATACAGATAGCGGTATAGATATTTCCATGTTTATACAGATGGCGGTGTAGATAATTCCATGTTTATAGAGATGGCAGTGTAGATATTTCCATGTTTATTTAGATAGCGGTGTAGACTTATCAATGTTCATAGAGATATCAGTGAGGATATTTCCATGTTTATACAGATAGCAGTGTAGATATTTCCATTTTTATAGAGATGGCGGTTTTGATATTTCATACTTATACAGATAGCGGTGTAGATATTTCCATGTTTATGCAGATTGTTGTGCAGATATTTCCATGTTTATATAGATAGCGGTGTAGATATTTCCAAGATTATACAGATGGCGGTGTAGATATTTCCATGTTTATATAGATGGCAGTGTAGATATTTTCTTGTTTATGTAGACGGCGTTGTAGATATCTCCATGTTTAAAGAGATGGCTGTGTATATATTTCGATGTTGATGGAGATAGCGGTGTAGATATTTCCATGTTTATAGAGAAAGCGGTGTAGGTAGTTCCATGTTTATTGAGATAGCGGTGTAGATATTTCCATATTTATACAGATAGCGGTGTAGAAATTTCCATGTTTATACAGATAGCGGTGTAAATATTTCCATGTTTATACAGATATCGGTGTAGATATTTCCATCTTTATAAAAACGGTGGTGTAGATATTTCCATATTCCTACACATGACTGTGTAGTTATTTCCATGTTTATACAGATAGCGGTGTAGATATTTCCATATTTATAGAGATAGCAGTGTAGATATTTCCAGGTTTATACAGATAGCGGTGTAAATAGTTCCATGTTTATACAGATAGTGGTGTTGATATTTCCGTGTTTATACAGATACCGGTGTAGATATTTTAATGTTTATACAGACTGCAGTGTAGATATTTCTATGTTTATACAGATAGCGGTGTAGCTATTTCCATGTTTGTACAGATGGCGGTGTTGATATTTCCATCTGTACACAGATTGCCGTGTAGATATTTCCATCTTTATACAGATGGCGTTGTAGATATTTCCATGGATATGCAGATGGCGGTGTGGATGTTTCCATGTTTATAGAGATAGTGGTGTAGATATTTCCATGTTTATACCGATAGCGCTGTTGGTGTTTCCACGTTTATACAGATATTGATGTAGATATTTCCATGTTTATACAGCTCGCGGTGCAGATATTTATATCTTTATACAGATGGCATTGTAGATGTTTCCTTATTCACACAGATGGCTGTGTAGATGTTTCCATGTTTCTACAGATGGCGGACTAGATAGTTCCATGTTTATGGAGATGACAGTGTAGATATTTTCATTTTTATAGAGATGGCGGTGTAGATATTTCCATGTTTATAGAGATAGCAGTGTAGATATTTACATGTTTATACAGATGGCTGTGTAGATATTTCCATGTGTATACAGACGGCATTGTAGATATTTCCATGTTTATACAGATGCCTGTACAAGTATTACCATGTTTTTACAGATGGCAGTGGAGATATTTTCATGTTTATAGAGACGGCGGTGTAGATATTTCCATGTTTATAGAGATAGCGCTGTACATATTTCCATGTTTGTATATATGGCGGTGTTGATATTTCCATCTATACACAGATGGCCGTGTAGATATTTCCATGTTTATACAGATGGCGGCATAGATATTTCCATGGATATGCAGATGGCGGTGTAGATATTTCCATGTTTATACAGGTAGCGCTGTAGATATTTCCATGTTTACACAGATGGTTGTGAAGATATTTCCGTGTTTATACACATGGCGGAGTAGATACTTCCATCTTTATGGAGATGGCAGTGTAGATAATTTCATGTTTATAGAGATGGCGGTGTAGATAGTTCCATGTGTATACAGATGGTATTGTACGTATTTCCATGTTTATACAGATGGTGGTGTAGATATTTCCATGTTTATACAGATGACTGTGTAGATATTTCCATGTGTATACAGATGGCAGTGTAGATATTTCAATGTTTATAGAGATGGCGCTGTAGATATTTCCATGTTTATACAGATAACGGGGGAGATATTTCCATGTTTATACAGACAGCAGTGGAGATATTTCCATGTTTATACACATAGCGGTGTACATATTTCCATGTTTATAGAGACAGCGGTGTAGGTACTTCCATGTTTATACAGATAGCGGTGCAGATATTTCCATGTTTATACAGATGCCTATGCAGATATTTCCATATTTATACAGAGGGCTGTGTAGATATTTCCATGTTTATACAGATGACATTGTAGATAATTCCATGATCCTACACATGACTGTGTAGGTATTTCCATGTTTATACAGATGGCTTTGTAGATATTTCCAAGTTTATAGAGAGAGCGGTGTAGATATTTCCATGTTTATACAGATAGCGGTGCAGATATTTCCATGTTTGTACATATGGCGGTGTTGATATTTCCATCTATACACAGATGACCGTGTAGATATTTCCATGTTTATACAGATGGCAGCACAGATATTTCTAAGGTTATGTAGATGGTGTAGATAGTTCCATGTATATACTGATAGTGGTGTAGTTATTTCCATATTTATATAGAGAGCGGTGTAGATATTTGCATGTATATACACATGGCTGTGTAGATATATCCATGTTTATACAGATGGCGGTGTAGATACATCCATGTTTCTGAAGATGGCGGAGTAGATATTTTCATGTTTATAGAGATGGAGGTGTAGATATTTCCATGTATATAGAGATAGCAGTGTAGATTTTTTCATGTTCATAGAGAAAGCGGTGTAGGTATTTCCATGTTTATACAGATGGCCGTGTAGACATTTCCATGTTTATACAGATATCGGTGTAGATATTTCCATGTGTACAGAGATAGTGGTGTAGTTATTTCCATCTTTGCACAGATTACGTTGTAGGTATTGCCAAATTTACAGAGATAGCGGTGTAGATATTTCCAAGTTTACACAGATATCTGTGTAGATATTTCCATGTTTACAGAGATAGCATTGTAGATACTTCCATGTTTATACAGATTGCGGTGTAGTTATTTCCATGTTGATACAGATAGCGCTGTAGATATTTCCATGTTTATACAGGTAGCGGTGTAGAAATTCACATGTTTATACAGATCGCTTTGTAGACATTTCCATCTTTCTACAGATGTCAGTGTAGATATTTCCAAGTTTATACAGATGGCAGTGTAGATATTTCCATGTTTATACAGATGTCTGTGTAGATATTTCCATGTTTATTCAGATGGCGTTGTAGATATTTCCATGTTTATAGAGATGGCGGTGTAGTTATTTCTATGTTTATAGAGATAGCGGTGTAAGTATCTCCATGTTTATAGAGATGGTGGTGTAAGTATTTTCATATTTATAGAGATAGCGGTGTAGATAATTCCATGTTTATACAGATAGCGGTATAGATATTTCCATGTTTATACAGCTCGTGGTGTAGATATTACCATCTTTATACAGATGGCAGGGTAGATATTTCCATGTTTATACAGATAGCAGTGTAGATATTTCCATGTCTATCGATATAGCGGTGTAGATATTTCCAAATTTATACAGATGACTGTGTAGAGATTTCCATGTTTGTACAGATGGCAGTGTAGATATTTCCATGTTTATAGAGATAGCGGTGTAGATATTTTCATGTTTATACAGATTGCGGTGGAGATATGTCCATGTTTATACAGATAGCAATGGAGATATTTCCACGTTAATACACATAGCGGTGTAGATATTTCCATGTTTATACAGATAGCGGTGTAGATATTTCTATGTTTATACAGATAACTTTGTAAGTAATTCCATCTTTATACAGAAGGCGGTGTGGATATTTCGATGTTTATAAAGATAGCAGTGGAGATATTTGCATGTTTATACAGATTGCGGTGTAGATATTTCCATGTTTATACAGACCGCGGTGTAGATATTTCCGTGTTTATACAGATAGCGGTGAAGATATTTCCATGTTTGTACAGATGGCGGTGTTGATATTTCCATCTATACACAGATGACCGTGTAGATATTTCCATGTTTATACCCATGGTGGCACAGATATTTCTATGGATATGTTGATGGCGGTGTCGATATTTCCATATTTATACAGATAGCGGTGTAGTTATTTCCATGTTTATACAGATAGCGGTGTAGATATTTCCATGTTTATAGAGATAGCGGTGTAGATATTTCCATGTTTATAGAGATGGCGGTGTAGATATTTCCATGTTTACAGAGACGGTGGTGTAGTTATTTCTATGTTTATAGAGATTGCGGTGTAGATATTTCCATGAATCTACAGATGGCGGTGTAGATATTTCCATGTTTACAGAGATAGCGGTGTAGATATTTCCATCTTTGCACAGATTGCCGTGTAGATATTTCCATGTTTACGCAGATAGCTGTGTAGATATTTCCAAGTTTACACAGATAGCTGTGTAGATATTTCCATGTTTACACACATAGCGTGGTAGATATTGCCATGTTTATACAGATTGCGGTGTAGATATGTCCATGATTATACAGATAGCCGTGTAGATATTTTCATGTTTATACAGATAGCGGTGGAGATATTTCCATGTTTATAGAGACTGCGGTATAGATATTTCCATGTTTATACAGATAGCGGTCTAGATATTTCCATGTTTACAGAGATAGCGGTGTAGATATTTCCAACTTAGCACAGATTGCTGTGTAGATATTTCCATTTTTATACACAGATAGCTTGGTGGATATTTCCAAGTTTACACAGATAGCTGTGTAGATATTTCCATGTTTACACGGATAGCATTGTATATATTTCCCTGTTTATACAGATAGCGATGTAGATATTTCCATGTTTATACAGATAGCGGTGTAGATATTTCCATGTTTATAGATATAGCGTTGTAGATATTTCCATGTTTATACAGATGGCTGTGTAGATATTTCCATTTGTGTACAGATGGCAGTGTAGATATTTCCCTGTTTATTCAGATGGCGCTGTAGATATTTCCATCTTTATACAGATGGCAGTGTAGTTATTTCCATGTTTATACAGATAGTAGTGTAGATATTTACATGTCTATAGAGGTAGCGGTGTAGGTATTTCCATATTTATACAGATTGCGGTGTTGTTATTTCCATCTTTATACAGATGGCGGAGTAGATATTTCCTTGTTTATACAGATGGAAGTGAAGATATTTCCATGTTTATACAGATAGTGGTGTAGATATTTCCATGTTTATACAGATGGCGGTGTAGATACATCCATGTTTCTGAAGATGGCGGTGTAGATATTTTCATGTTTATAGAGATGGCGGTGTAGATATTTCCAGGTATATGGAGATTGCAGTGTAGATATTTCCATGTTTATAGAGAAATCGGTGTTCGTATTTCCATGTTAATAGAGATAGCAGTGTGGATATTTCCATTTTTATACAAATAGCGGTGTAGGTATTTCCATGTTTATACAGATGGCGGTGTAGATATTTCCTTGTTTATACAGATATCGGTGTAGATATTTCCAGGTTTATACAGAGAGCGGTGTAGATATTTCCACGTTTTACAGATAGTGGTGTAGATATTTTCGTCCTTATACAGATAGCGGTGCAGATATTTCCATGTTTACACAAATAGCCGTGTAGATATTTCTAAGTATACACAGATAGAGTTGCAGATATTTCCATGTTTATAAAGATAGCGGTGCAGACATTTCCATGTTTATACAGATAGCGGTGTGGCTATTTCCATGATTATACAGATAGCGGTGTGGGTATTTCCATGTTTATACAGATAGCGGTATACATATTTCCATGTTTATAGAGATGACTGTCTAGTATTTCCATGTTTACACAGCTTTCCATGTAGATATTTCCATGTTTATAGAGATGGTGGTGTAGATATTTCCATGTTTATACAGATGACTGTGAAGTTATTTCCATGTTTATACATATGTCAGTGTAGATATTTTCATGTTTATAGAGATAACGATGTAGATATTTCCATGTTTATACAGATAGCGGTGTAGACATTTCCATGTTTAGAGAGACAGCTTTGTAGATATTTCCATATTTATACAGATAGCTGTGTAGATCTTTCCAGGTTTATACAGATAGCTGTGTAGATATTTCCATTTTTATACAGATAGCGGGGTAGATATTTCCATGTTTATAGAGATGGCGTTGTAGGTATTTCCATGTTTATAGAGATAGCGTTGTAGATATTTCCATGATTATACAACTCGCAGTGCAGATATTTCCATCTTTGTACAGATGGCAGTGAAGATTTTTCCATTTTTATACAGATAGTGGTGTAGATATTTCCATCTTTATACAGATGGCGGTGTAGATACAGCCATGTGTATGAAGATGGCGGTGTAGATATTTTCAAGTTTATAGAGATGGCGGTGTAGATAATTCCATGTTTACAGAGATTGCGATGTAGTTATTTCCATGTTTATAGAGAAAGCGGTGTTGGTATTTCCATGTTTATAGAGATAGCGGTGTAGATATTTCCATATTTCTAGAGATAGCGGTGTAGTTATTTCCATGTTTATACAGATGGCGGTGTAGTTACTTCCATGTTTCTACATATGGCGGTGTAGATATTTCCTTGTTTATACAGATAGCGGTGTAGCTATTTCCATGTTTATACAGATATCGGTGTAGATATTTCCATGTTTATACAGATAGCGGTGTAGATATTTCCATGTTTATACAGATAGCGGTGGAGATATTTCCCTGTTTATACAGATAGCGATGTAGATATTTCCATGTTTATACAGATAGCGGTGTAGATATTTCCACGTTTATAGAGATAGCAGTGTAGATATTTCCATGTTTACACAGATGGCTGTGTAGATATTTCCATGTTTATAGAGATAGCAGTGTAGATATTTCCATCTTTATACAGATAGCGGTGTAGATATTTCCATGTATATACAGATGGCGGTGTAGATAGTTCCATGTTTATGGAGATGGCGGTGTAGATATTTCCATGTTTGTAGAGACTGTGGTGTTGATATTTCCATGTTTATAGAGATAGCGCTGTAGGTATTTCCTTGTTTATAGAGATAGTTGTATAGATATATCCATGTTTATACAAATGGCTGTGTAGATATTTCCATGTGTATACAGATGACTCTGTAGATATTTGTATGTTTACACAAATGGCGGTGTAGATATTTCCATATTTATACAGATAACGGTGTAGATATTTCCATGTTTATACAGATAACGGTGTAGATATTTCCATGTTTATACAGATAGCGGTGTAGATATTTCCATCTTTGCACAGATTTCGGTGTGGATATTTCCATCTTTACACAGATAGCGGTGTTGATATTTCCATGTTTATAAAGATTGCGGTGTAGATATTTCTATGTTTATACAGCTCGCGGTGTAGATATTTCCATCTTTATACAGATGGCAGTGTAGATATTTCCATGTTTATACAGATAGCGGTGTAGATATTTCCAGGTCTATAGAGATAGCGGTGTAGTTATTTCCATATTTATACACATTGCGGTGTGGATATTTCCATCTTTATGCAGATGGCGGTGTAGATATTTCCATGTTTATACAAATGGCAGTGAAGATATTTCAATATTTATACAGATAGTGGTGTAGATATTTCCATGTTTATACAGATGGCGATGTAGATACATCCATGTCTCTGAAGATGGCGGTGTAGATATTTTCATGTTTATAGAGATGGAGGTGTAGAAATTTCCATGTATATAGAGATAGCAGTGTAGATATTTTCATGTTTATACAGAAAGTGGTGTAGGTATTTCCATGTTTATACAGATGGCAGTGTAGATATTTCCATGTTTATACAGATATCGGTGTAGATATTTCCATGTTTACAGAGATAGCGGTGTAGGGATTTCTATCTTTGCATAGATTGTGGTGTAGGTATTGCCAAACTTACAGAGATAGCGGTGTATATATTTCCAAGTTTACACAGATAGCTGTGTAGGTATTTCCATGTTTACAGAGATAGCATTGTAGATATTTCCATGTTTATGCAGATTGCGGTGTAGTTATTTCCATGTTGATACAGATAGCGGTGTAGTTATTTCCATGTTTATTCAAGTAGCGGTGTAGAAACTCCCATGTTTATACAGATCGCTTTGTAGACATTTCCATCTTTCTACAGATGTCAGTGTAGATATTTCCAAGTTTATACAGATGGCTGTGTAGATATTTCCATAGTTATACAGATAGCGGTGTGGGTATTTCCATGTTTATACAGATTGCGGTGTAGATATTTCCTTGTTTATACAGATGTCTGTGTAGATATTTCCATGTTCATGCAGATGGCGGTGTAGATATTTCCATGTTTACAGAGATGGCGGTGTAGTTATTTCTATGTTTATAGAGATTGCGGTGTAAATATCTCCATGTTTATAGAGATGGTGGTGTAAGTATTTTCATGTTTATAGAGATAGCGCTGTAGATATTTCCATGTTTATACAGAAAACGGTGTTGGTATTTGCATGTTTATACAGATAGCGGTGTACATATTTCCATGTTTATACAGCTCGCGGTGCAGGTATTTCCATCTTTATACAGATGGCAGTGTAGATATTTCCATGTTTATACAGATAGCGGTGTAGATATTTCCTTGTCTATAGAGATAGCGGTGTAGTTATTTCCATCCTTATACAGATTGCGGTGTTGATATTTCCATCTTTATACAGATGGCGGTGTAAATATCTCCACGTTTATACAGATGGCAGTGAAGATATTTCCATATTTATATAGATAGTGGTGTCGATATTTCCATGTTTATACAGATAGCAGTGTAGATACATCCATGTTTCTGAAGATGGCGGTGTAGATATTTCCATGTTTATACAGATGGCAGTGAAGATATTTCCATATTTATACAGATAGCGGTGTAGCTATTTCCATGTTTATACTGATTGTGGTGTAGATATTTCCATGTATCTACAGATGGCGGTGTAGATATTTCCTTGTTTATACAGACAGCGGTGTAAATATTTCCATGTTTATACAGGTAGTGTTGTAGATATTTCCATGTTTACAGAGATAGCGGTGTAGATATTTCCATCTTTGCACAGATTGCCGTGTAGATATTTCCATGTTTACGCAGATAGCTGTGTAGATATTTCCAAGTTTACACAGATAGCTGTGTAGATATTTCCATGTTTACACACATAGCGTGGTAGATATTGCCATGTTTATACAGATTGCGGTGTAGATATGTCCATGATTATACAGATAGCGGTGTAGATATTTTCATGTTTATACAAATAGCGGTGTAGATATTTCCATGTTTATAGATATAGCGTTGTAGATATTTCCATGTTTATACACATAGCTATGTACATATTTCCATGTTTATAGAGATAGCAATTTAAATATTTCCATCTTTATACAGATAGTGGTGTAGATATTTTCATGTTTACAAAGATGGCGGTGGAGATATTTCCATGTTTATAGAGACTGCGGTATAGATATTTCCATGTTTATAGAGATAGCGGTGTAGATATTTCCATGTTTACAGAGATAGCGGTGTAGATATTTCCATCTTTGCACAGATTGCTGTGTAGATATTTCCATTTTTAAACACAGATAGCTTGGTGGATATTTCCAAGTTTACACAGATAGCTGTGTAGATATTTCCATGTTTACACGGATAGCATTGTATATATTTCCCTGTTTATACTGATAGCGGTGTAGATATTTCCATGTTTATACAGATAGCGGTGTAGATATTTCCATGTTTATAGATATAGCGTTGTAGATATTTCCATGTTTTTACAGATGGCTGTGTAGATATTTCCATGTGTGTACAGATGGCAGTGTAGATATTTCCATGTTTATTCAGATGGCGCTGTAGATATTTCCATCTTTATACAGATGGCAGTGTAGTTATTTCCATGTTTATACAGATAGCGGTGTAGATATTTACATGTCTATAGAGGTAGCGGTGTAGGTATTTCCATATTTATACAGATTGCGGTGTTGTTATTTCCATCTTTATACAGATGGCGGAGTAGATATTTCCTTGTTTATACAGATGGAAGAGAAGATATTTCCATGTTTATACAGATAGTGGTGTAGATATTTCCATGTTTATACAGACGGCAGTGTAGATACATCCATGTTTCTGAAGATGGCGGTGTAGATATTTTCATGTTTATAAAGATGGCGGTGTAGATATTTCCAGGTATATGGAGATTGCAGTGTAGATATTTCCATGTTTATAGAGAAATCGGTGTTCGTATTTCCATGTTTATAGAGATAGCAGTTAGGATATTTCCATATTTATACAAATAGCGGTGTAGGTATTTCCATGTTTATACAGATGGCGGTGTAGATATTTCCTTGTTTATACAGGTATCGGTGTAGATATTTCCTGGTTTATACAGAGAGCGGTGTAGACATTTCCACGTTTTACAGATAGTGGTGTAAATATTTCCGTCTTTATACAGATAGCGGTGCAGATATTTCCATGTTTACACAAATAGCCGTGTAGATATTTCTTTGTTTACACTGACAGAGTTGCAGATATTTCCATGTTTATAAAGATATCGGTGCAGACATTTCCATGTTTATACAGATAGCGGTGTGGCTATTTCCATGTTTATACAGATAGCGGTGTGGGTATTTCCATGTTTATACAGATAGCGGTATAGATATTTCCATGTTTATAGAGATGACTGCCTAGATATTTCCATGTTTATACAGCTTTCCGTGTAGATATTTCCATGTTTATAGAGATGGTGGTGTAGATATTTCCATGTTTATACACATAACGGTGGAGATATTTCCATGTTTATACAGACAGCAGTGGAGATATTTCCATGTTTTTACACATAGCGGTGTACATATTTCCATGTTTATAGGGACAGCGGTGTAGGTATTTCCATGTTTATACAGCTAGCTGTGCAGATATTTCCATGTTTACACAGATGCCTGTGAAGACATTTCCATATTTATACAGAGGGCTGTGTAGATATTTCTATGGTTAAACAGATGGCAGTGTAGATATTTCCATGTTCTTACACATGACTGTGTAGGTATTTCCATGTTTATACAGATGGCTTTGTAGATATTTCCAAGTTTATAGAGATACCGGTGCAGATATTTCCATGTTTATACAGATACCGGTGTAGATATTTCCATATTTATACAGACCGCAGTGTAGATATTTCCATGTTTATAGAGATAGCAGTGTAGATATTTCCATGTTTGTACAGATGGCGGTGTTGATGTTTCCATCTATACACAGATTGCTGTGTAGGTATTTCCATGTGTATACAGATGGCATTGTAGATATTTCCATGTTTATACAGATGGTGGTGTAGATATTTCCATGTTTACACAGATGACTGTATAGGTATTTCCATATTTATACAGACGGCGGTGTAGATATTTCCAAGTTTATAGAGATAGCGGTGTAGATATTTCCATATTTATACAGATAACGGTGTAGAAGTTTCCATGTTTATACAGATAGCGGTGTAAATATTTCCATGTTTATACAGATCACGGTGTAGATATTTCCATGTTTATAGAGATAGCGGTGTAGATATTTCCATCTTTATACAGATAGCGGTGCAGTTATTTCCATGTTTACACAGATACCTATAAAGGTATCTCCATATTTATACACAGGGCTGTGTAGATATTACTATGTTTATACAGATGGCAGTGTAGATATTTAAATGTTCCTACACATGACTGTGTAGGTATTTCCATGTTTATACAGATGTCTTTGTAGATATTTCCATGTTTATAGAGATAGCGGTGGAGATATTTCCATGTTTATAGAGATAGCAGTGTGGATATTTCCATGTTTGAACAGATGGCGGTGTTGATGTTTCCATCTATACACAGATTGCTGTGTAGGTATTTCCATGTGTATACAGATGGCATTGTAGATATTTCCATGTTTATACAGATGGTGGTGTAGATATTTCCATGTTTACACAGATGACTGTATACGTATTTCCATGTTTATGCAGATGGCGGTGTAGATATTTCCATGTTTATAGAGGTAGCGGTGTAGATATTACCATATTTATACAGATAACGGTGTAGAAATTTCTATGTTTATACAGATAGCGGTGTAAATATTTCCATGTTTATACAGATCACGGTGTAGATATTTCCACGTTTATAGAGATAGCGGTGTAGATATTTCCATGTTTATACAGATAGCGGTGAAGATATTTCCATGTTTACACAGACCGCGGTGAAGATATTTCCATGTTTATTCAAATAGCGGTGCAGATATTTCCATGTTTGTACAGATGGCGGTGTTGATATTTCCATCTATACACAGATGACGGAGTAGATATTTCCATGTTTATACAGATGACTGCGCAGATATTTCCATGGATATGTAGATGGCGGTGTAGATATTTCCATGTTTATACAGATAGCGCTGTAGTTATTTCCACGTTTATATAGATAGCGGTGTAGATATTTCCATGTATGTAGACATGGCTGTGTAGATATTTCCATGTTTATACAGATGGCGGTGTAGCTTTTTCCATGTTTATACAGATAACTTTGTAAGTATTTCCATGTTTATACAGATGGCGGTGTAGATATTTCGATTTTTATAGAGATAGCAGTGGAGTTATTTCCATTTTTATACAGATAGCGGTGTAGATATTTCCATGTTTATTCTGATCGTGGTGTAGATATTTCCATGTTTATAGAGATGGCGGTGTAGATATTTCCATGTTCATAGAGATAGCGGTGTTGATTTTTCCATGTTTATAGAGATAGCGGTGTGGATATCTCCATGTTTATACAGATAGGGTTGTAGATATTTCCCTGTTTATAGAGATGGCAGTGTAGATATTTCCATGTGTATACAGATGGCATTGTAGATATTTCCATGTTTATACAGATGACTGTATAGGTATTTCCATGTTTTTACAGATGGCAGTGCAGATATTTCCATGTTCATAGAGATAGCGGTGTAGATATTTCGATGTTTTTACAGATGGCGGTGTTGTTATTTCCATCTATACACAGATGGCAGTGTAGATATTTCCATGTTTATACAGATGGCGGTGTAGAGATTTCTATGGACATGCAGATGGCGGTGTAGATATTTCCATGTTTATACAGATAGCGGTGTAGATATTTCCATGTTTACACAGATGGTGGTGTAGTTATTTCCGTGTTTATACACATGGCGGATTAGATAATTCCATCTTTATGGAGATGGCAGTGTAGATATTTTCATGTTTATAGAGATGGCGGTGTAGATATTTCCATTTTTATAGAGATAGCGGTGTAGATATTTCCATCTTTCTACAGATGGCAGTGTAGATATTTCCATGTTTATACAGATGGCGGTCTGGATATTTCCATATTTATACAGATGTCTGTGTGGATATTTCCATGTGTATACAGATGGTATTGTAGTTATTTCCATGTTTATACAGATGGCGGTGTAGGTATTTCCATAGTTATACAGATGTCTGTGTAGATATTTCCATGTGTATACAGATGGTATTGTAGGTATTTCCATGTTTATACAGATGGTGGTGTAGATATTTCCATGTTTATTCAGATGACTGTGTAGATATTTCCATGTTTTTACAGATGGCAGTATAGATATTTCAATGTTTATAGAGATGGCGCTGTAGATATTTCCATGTTTACACAGATGACTGTATAGGTATTTCCATGTTTATACAGATGGCGGTGTCGATACTTCCATGTTTATAGAGATAGCGGTGTAGATATTTCCATATTTATACAGATAACGGTGTAGAAATTTCCATGTTTATACAGATATCGGTGTAAATATTTCCATGTTTGTACAGATCACAGTGTAGATATTTCCATGTTTATAGAGATAGCGGTGGATAAATTTCCATGTTTATACACAGAGCGGTATAGGCATTTCCATGTTTATACAGACCGCGGTGTAGATATTTCGATGTTTATACAGATAGCGGTGCAGATATTTCCATGTTTCTACAGATGGCGGTGTTGAAATTTCCATCTATACACAGATGACCGTGTAGATATTTCCATGTTTATACAGATGGCGGCGCAGATATATCTATGGATATGTAGATGGCGGTGTAGATATTTCCATGGATATACAGATACCGGTGTAGTAATTTCCATGTTTATATAGATAGCGGTGTAGATTTTTCCATGTATATACACATGGCTGTGTAGATATTCCCCGGTTTATACAGATGGCGGTGTAGCTATTTCCATGTTTATACAGATAACTTTGTAAGTATTTCCATGCTTATACAGATGGCGATGAATGTATTTCGATGTATATAGAGATAGCAGTGGAGATATTTCCATGTTTATACAAATAGCAGTGTAGTTATTTCCATGTTTATATAGATATCGGTGTACATATTTCTATGTATATACACATGGCTGTGTGGATATTTCCATGTTTATACAGATGGCGGTGTAGATATTTCCATGTTTATACATATAAATTTGTAAGTATTTCTATGTTTATACAGATGGCGGTGTAGTTATTTCGATATTTATAGAGATAGCAGTGGAGATATTTCCATGTTTATACAGATAGCGGAGTACATATTTCCATGTTTATACAGATCACGGTGCAGTTATTTCCATGTTTATAGAGATCGCGGTGTAGATATTTCCATGTTCATAGAGATAGCGGTGTTGATTTTTCCATGTTTATAGAGATAGCGGTGTGGATATTTCCATGCTTATACAGATAGGGGTGTAGATATTTCCATGTTTATAGAGATGGCGGTGTAGATATATCCATGTTTATACAGATCACGGTGTAGATATTTCCTTGTTTATACAAATAGCGGTGTAGTAATTTCCATGTTTATACAGATAGCGGTGAAGATATTTCCATGTATATACAGATTGCTGTGTAGATATTTCCATGTTTATAAAGATGACTTTGTAGGCATTTCCGTGTTTATAGAGATGGCGCTGTAGATATTTCCATGTTTAAACAGATAACGGTGGAGATATTTCCATGTTTATAGAGACAGCAGTGGAGATATTTCCATGTTTATACACATAGCGGTGTACATATTTCCATGTTTATAGAGACAGTGGTGTAGGTATTTCCATGTTTATACAGATAGCGGTGCAGATATTTCCATGTGTACACAGATGCCTATGCGGATATTTCCATATTTATACACAGGGCTGTGTAGATATTTCTATGTTTAGACAGATGGCAGTGTAGATATTTCCATGTTCCTACACATGACTGTGTAGGTATTTCCATGTTTATACAGATGGCTTTGTAGATATTTCCATGTTTATAGAGATAGCAGTGCAGATATTTCCATGTTTATACAGATAGCGGTGTATATATTTCCATGTTTATACAGATCGTGGTGAAGATATTTCCATGTTTATACAGATACCGGTGTAGATATTTCCATGTTTATACAGACCGCAGTGTAGATATTTCCATGTTTATAGAGATAGCCGTGTAGATATTTCCATGTTTGTACAGATGGCGGTGTTGATGTTTCCATCTATACACAGATTGCCGTGTAGTTATTACCATGTGTATATAGATGGCATTGTACATATTTCCATGTTTATACAGTTGGCAGTGTAGATATTTCCATGTTTACACAGATGGTGCTGTAGATACTTCCATGTTTATGGAGATGTCAGTGTAGATATTTACATGTTTATAGAGATGGCGGTGCAGATGTTTCCATGTTTATAGAGATATTGTTGTAGATAATTCCATGTTTATAGAGATAGTGGTGTAGGTATTTCCATGTTTATAAAGACAGCGGTGTAGTTATTTCCATGTTGGTACAGATGGCTGTGTAGATATTTCCATGTGTATACAGATGGCAGTTTAGGTATTTCCATGTGTACACAGATAGCAGTGTAGATATTTCAAAGTTTATACAGATGGTGGTGTAGATATTTCCATGTTTACAGACGACTGTGTAGATATTTCCATGTTTATACAGATCACTGTGTAGATATTTCCATGTTTTTACAGATGGTGGTGTAGATATTTCCATGTTTAAAGAGACAACTTTGTAGATATTTCCATATTTATAGAGATGGCAGTGTAGAGATTTCCATGTTTACACAGATAGCAGTGTAGATTTTTCCATGTTTATACTGATGGAGTTGTACATATTTCCATGTTTATACAGATGACTGTGTACATATTTCCATGTTTTTACAAACGACGGTGTAGATATTTCCATGTTTATAGAGACGGCAGTGTGGATATTTCCATAATTATACAAATGGCGGTGTTGATATTTCCATGTTTATAGAGATGGCGGTGTAGATATTTCCATGTTTATACCGATTGTGTAGATTTTTAGATGTTTATGCAGATGTCGGTGTAGTTATTTCGAAATTTAGAGAGATAGCGGTGTGGATATTTCCATATTTATACAGAAAATGGTGTAGATATTTCCAGGTTTATACAGATGACGGTGTAGATATTTCCATGTTTATGCAGATGGCGGTGTAGATATTTCCATGTTTATAGAGATAGCGATGTATTTATTTCTATGTTTTTACAGATAGCGATGTAGATATTTCAATATTTATAGAGATAGCTGGGTACTTATTTCCATATTTATAAATATAGCATTGTAGATATTTCCATGTTTATGCAGATAACGGTGTATATATTTCCATGTTTATACAGATAGTGGTGTAAATATTTCCATGTTTATAGAGATAGCGGTGTAGGTAATTCCATGTTTATAAAGATAGTGGTGTAGTTATTTCCATGTTGCTACAGAAGCTGTGTAGATATTTCCATGTGTATACAGATTGCAGTGTAGTTATTTCCATGTGTACACAGATGGAATTTTAGTTATTTCCAAGTTTATACAGATGGTGGTGTAGATATTTCCACGTTTATACCGATGACTCTGTAGATATTTCCATGTTCTTACAGATGGCGGTGTAGTTATTTCGATGTTTATAGAGACAGCGGTGTAGATATTTCCACGTTTTTCAGATGGCGGTGCAGATATTTCCACGTTTAAAGGGAGAGCAGTGCAGTTATTTCTATGTTTATGCAGATAGCGATGTAGATATTTCCATGTTTATAGAGATAGCGGTGTAGTTATTTCCATAATTATACATATAGCGGTGTAGATATTTCCATGTTTATACAGATAGCGGTGTTGATATTTCCATGTTTATACAGATAGCGGTGTAGATATTTCCATATTTATACAGACAGGAGGGGAGATATTTCCATGTTTATACAGATAGAGGTGTACATATTTCCAGGTTTATACAGATAGCGGTGTAGATATTTCCATTTTTATAGAGATAGCGGGGTAGATATTTCCATGTTAATACAGATGGCAGTGTAGAGGTTTCCATGTGTATACACATGGCAGTGTAGATATTTCCATGTTTATACAGATGGAGGTGTAGATATTTCCATGTTTATACAGATGACTGTGTAAATATTTCCATGCTTTTACAGATGGTGGTGTAGATATTTCCATGTTTATACACATGGCGGTTTGGCTATTTCCATGTTTATACAGATAACGGTGTAGCTATTTCCATATTTATGGAGATGGCTGTGTATGTATTTCCATTTTTTTAGAGATGGAGGTGTAGATATTTCCATGTTTATATAGATGACGGTGTAGATATTTCCATGTTTATACACATGGCGGTGTAGATATTTCCATGTTTTTACAGATAGCTGTGTAAATATTTCCATGTTTATACAGATAGTGGTGTACATATTTCCATGTTTACACACACAGCGGTGTAGATATTTCCCTCTTTGCACAGATTGCGGTGTAGAAATTTTCTTCTTTACACAGGTAGCGGTGTAGTTATTTCCATGTTTATAGAGATTGCGGTGTAGATATTTCCAAATTTGCACAGATAACGGTGTAGCTATTTCCATATTTATAGAGATGACTGTGTAGATGTTTCCATGTTTATACAGATGGCGTTGTAGACATTTCCATGTTTATACACATAGTGGGGTAGATATTTCCATGTTTATACAGATGACTGTGTAGTTATTTCCAAGTTTATACAGATGGCGGTGTACAAATTTCCATGTTTATACAGATAGCGATGTAGATATTTCGATGTCTATACCGATAGCGGTGGAGATATTTACATGTTTATGCAAACGGCGGTATAGATGTTTCCATGTTTATACAATTAGCTGTGTAGGTATTTCCATGTTTATAGAGATAGCGGTGTAGATATTTCCATGTTTATACAGATGTCTGTGTAGTTATTTCCATGTGTATACAGATGGCACTGTAGATATTTCCATGTGTATACAGATGACACTGTAGATATTTCCATGTTTATACAGATGGAGGTGTGGATGTTTCCATGTTTATACACATGACTGTGTAGATATTTCCATGTTTTTACAGATGGCAGTGTAGATATTTCCATGTTTGTACAGATAGCGGTGTGGATATTTCCATGATTATACAGATAACGGTTTAGCTATTTCCATGTTTATACAGATAGCGGTGCAGATATTTCCATGTTCATTCTGATGGAGGTGTAGATATTTCCATGTTTATACAGATGAGTGTGTACATATTTCCATGTTTTTACAGATGGCATTGTAGATATTTCCATGTTTATGCAGACGGCAGTGTGGATATTTCCATGATTATACAGATGGCGGTGCTGATATTTCCATGTTTGTACAGCTGGCGATGTAGATATTTCCATGTTTATATAGATAGCGCTATGGCTATTTGAAAGTTTATACAGATAACGGTGTGGCTGTTTCCATACTTATACAGATGGCTGAGTACATAATTCCATGTTTATGCAGATGGCGGTGTAGTTATTTCCATGTATGTACAGATGGTGGGGTAGATATTTCCATGTTTATACAGATGACTGTGTAGTTATTTCCATGTTTATACAGATGGCGGTGTAGATATTTCCATGTTTATACTGATGGCTGTGTAGATATTTCCATGTTTATACAGACATAGGTGTAGATATTTCCATGTTTATACAGATAGCAGTGGAAATATTTCCATGTTTATACAGATGGCGGTATAGATATTTCCATGTTTATACAGATAGCAGTATAGGTATTTCCATGTTTATAGACATAGCCGTGTAGATAATTCCATGTTTATACAGAAGGATGTGTAGATATTTCCATGTGTAAACAGATGGCAGTGTAGCTATTGCCATGTCTATACAGATGGAATTGTGGAGGTTTCCATGTTTATACACATGAATATGTAGATATTTCCATGTGTATACAGATTGCAGTGTAGATATTTCCATGTTTATACAGATGGAAGAGTGAGGGTTTCCATGTTTACAAACACGACTGTGTAGATATTTCCATGTTTATACAGATGGCAGTGTAGATATTTCCATGTTTATACAGATGGCGGTGTGGCCACTTCCATGATCATAGAGATAGCGGAGTAGCTATTTCCATGTTTATAGAGATAGCGGTGTAGATATTTCCATGTTCATACTGATGGATGTGTAGATATTTCCATGTTTATACAGATGACTGTGTACATATTTCCATGTTTTTACAGATGGCGGTGTAGATATTTCCATGTTTATAGAGATGGCGGTGTAGATATTTAGGTGTTTATGCGGATGGCGGTGTAGATATTTCCAAGTTTATAGAGATAGCGGTGTAGATATTTCCATGTTTATAGAGAAAGCTGTGTAAATATATCCATGTTTATACAGATGACTATGTAGATATTTCCACGTTTATACAGATGGCGGTGTAGATGTTTCCATGTTTATAGAGATAGCGGTGTAGTTATTTCTAACTTTATACAGATAGCGATGTAGATATTTCCATGCATATAGAGATAGCGGTGTAGTTATTTCGACATTTATACATATAGCGGTGTAGATATTTCCATGTTTATAAACATTGCGGTGTAGATATTTCCATTTTTATACAGATAGCAGTGTAGATATTTCCATGTTTATACAGATGGCTGTGTAGGTGTTTCCATGCATATACACATGGCAGTGTAGATATTTCCATGTTTATACAGGTGGAGGTGTAGATATTTCCATGTTTATTCCGATGACTGTGTACTTATTTCCGTGTTTAAACAGATGGCAGTGTAGATGTTTCCATGTTTATAGAGATAGCCGTGTAGATAGTTCCATGTTTATACAGATACCGGTGTAGACATTTCCATGTTGATAGAGATAGCCATGTAGATATTTCCATATTTATAAAAATATCGCTGTAGATATTTCCATGTTTATACAGATTGCGGTGCAGATATTTCCATGTTTATACAGATAGTGGTGTAGATATTTCCATGTTTATACAGATCGTGGTGTAGATATTTCCATGTTTATACAGATTGCGGTGTAGATATTTCCATGTTGATACAGGTCGCAGTGTAGATATATCCATGTTTGCACAGATCGCGGTGTAGATATTTCCATCTTTCTACAGATGGCATTGTAGATATTTCTATGTTTATACAGATGGCGGTGAAGATATTTCCATGTTTATACAGATGGCGTTGTAGTTATTTCCGTGTTTATGTAGACGCCGGTTTAGTTATTTCCATGATTATACAGATAGCGGTGTAGATATTTTCCTGTTTATACAGATGGCGATGTAGATATTTCCATGTTTATAAAGATAGCAGTGTAGTTAGTTCCATGTTTATACAGATAGCGGTGGAGATGTTTCCATGTTTATACAGATAGCCATGTAGATATTTCCGTGTTTATATAGATAGTGGTGTAGATATTTGCATGTTTATACAGATAGCATTGTAGATATTTCCATGTTTATACAGATAGCGGTGTAGATATTTCTAAGTTTATACAGATAGTGGTGTAGATACTTCCAGGTTTATACAGATAGCGGTATAGGTATTTCCATCTTTATACAGATGACGGTGTAGATATTTCCATGTTAATACAGATGACTGTGTATTTATTTCCACGTTTACACAGATGGCGGTGTAGATATTTCCATGTTTATATAGATAGCAGTGTAGCTCTTTCTATGTTTATACAGATAGCGGTGTAGATATCTCCATGTTTATAGAGATAGTGGTGTAGTTATTTCCATGTTTATACATATAGAGGTGTAGATATTTCCATGATTATACAGACAGCGGTGCAGATATTTTCATGTTTGTACAGATAGCGGTGTGGCTATTTCCATTTTTATACAGACAGCGGTGTAGCTATTTCCATGTTTATAGAGATGGCTGTGTAGATATTTCCATGTTTATACCTATGGCAGTATAGATATTTCCATTATTATACAGATGCTGGTGTAGGTATTTCCATGTTTATAGAGATGACTGTGTAGGTATTTCCAGGTTTATACAGATGGCGGTGTAGATATTTCCATGTTTACATAGATAGCGATGTACATATTTCCTTGTTTATAGAGATAGCGTGTTAGGTATTTCCATGTTTATACAGATAGCTGTGTATGTATTTCCATGTTTATACAGATAGCGGTATTGCTATTTCCATGTTTATACAGATAGCTGTGTAGATATTTCCATGTTTATACAGCTCGCGGTGTATATATTTACATCTTTATACGGATGGCAGTGTAGATATTTCCATGTTTATACAGATGGCGGTGTAGTTAGTTCCTTGTTTATGGAGATGGCAGTGTAGATATTTTCATGTTTATAGAGATGGCGGTGAAGATATTTCCATGTTTGTAGAGATAGTGGTGTAGATATTTCCATGTTTATAGAGATAGCGGTGTTGGTATTTCCATGTTTATAGAGATACCAGTGTAGATATTACCATGTTTATTGAGATAGCGGTGCAGGTATTTCCATGTTTATAGAGATAGTGGTGTAGATATTTCCATGTTTATACAGATGGCAGTGTAGATATTTCCATGTGTATACAGATGGCAGTTTAGGTATTTCCAAGTTTATGCAGATGGTAGTGTAGTTTCTTCCATGTTTATACAGATGACTTTGTAGATATTTCCATGCTTTTACAGATCACGGTGTAGATATTTCCATGTTTATAGAGATAGCGTTGTACATATTTCCATGTTTATATAGATGGCGATATAGATAATTTCTTGTTTATGTAGATGGTGTTGTAGTTATTTCCATGTTTATACAGATAGTGGTGTAGATATTTCCATGTATATACAGATAGCGGTGTAGGTATTTCCATGTTTATAGAGATAACGGTGTAGATACTTCCATTTTTATACTGATGGAGGTGCAGATATTTCCATGTTTATACAGATGACTGTGTACATATTTCCATGTTTTTACAGGTGGCGGTGTAGCTATTTCCAGGTTTATACAGATGGCACTGTGGATATTTTCATGATTATACACATGACGGTGTAGATATTTCCATGTTTATGCAGATGGCGGTGTAGATATTTAGATGTTTATGCAGATGGAGGTGTAAATATTTCCAAGTTTATAGAGATAGCGGTGTAGATATTTCCAAATTTATACAGAAATCGGTGTAGATAATTCCAGGTTTATACAAATGACTGTGTAGACATTTCCACGTTTATACAGATGGCGGTGTAGATACTTCCATGTTTATAGAGATAGCGGTGTAGTTATTTCTATGTTTATTCAGACAGCGATGTAGATATTTCCATGTTTATAAAGATAGCGGTGTAGTTATTTCCATATTTATACATATATCAGTGTAGAAATTTCCATGTTTATACAAATAGCAGTGTAGATATTTCCATGTTTATACAGATATCCGTGTAGATATTTCCATGTTTATATAGATAGCAGTGGAGATATTTCCATGTTTATACACATATTGGTGTAGATTTTTCCATGTTTATACAGATAGCGGTGTAGATATTTCCATGTTTATACAGATGGCAGTGTAGATGTTTCCATGTGTATACAGATGGCGGTGTAGGTATTTCCATGTTTATACCGATGGTGGGGTAGATATTTCCATGTTTATACGTATGACTGTGTAGGTATTTCCATGTTTATACAGATGGCAGTGTAGATATTTCCACGTTTATACAGATAGCGGTGTAGATATTTCCACGTTTATACAGATAGCGGTATAGGTATTTCCATGTTTATACACATATCGGTGTAGGTATTTCCATGTTTATAGAGATAGCCATGTAGATATTTCCATGTTTATACAGATGGCGGTGTAGATATTTCCATGTGTATACAGATGGCAATGTAGATATTTCCATGTTTCTACAGAAGGAGGTGAAGATGTTTCCATGTTTATACACATGACTGTGTAGATATTTCCAAGTTTATATAGACGGCGGTGTAGATATTACCATGTTTATGTATATGGCAGTGTAGATATTTCCATGTTTATAGCAATGGCGGTGTAGATATTTCCACGATTATAGAGATTGCGGTGTAGATATTACCATGTTTATACAGATAGCGGTGTAGATATTACCATCTTTATACAAATAGCGGTGTTTTTATTTCCATGTTCATATGGATAGCGGTGTAGACATTTCCATGTTGATACAGACGGCTGTGTAGATGTTTCCATGTGTATACACATGGCAGTGTACATACTTCCATGTTTATACAGGTGGAGGTGTAGATATTTCCATGTTTATGCAGATGACAGTGTAGATATTTCCATGTTTTTACTGATGGCGGTGTAGATATTTCCATGTTTATACAGATAGCGGTGTAGATATTTCCATGTTTGTACAGATGGCGGTGTTGATGTTTCCATCTATACACAGATTGCCATGTAGGTATTTCCATGTGTATACAGATGGAATTGTAGATATTTCCATGTTTATACAGATGGTGGTGTAGATATTTCCATTTTTACACAGATGACTGTATAGGTATTTCCATGTTTATACAGATGACGGTGTAGATATTTCCATGTTTATAAAGATAGCGGTGTAGATGTTTCCATATTTATACAGATATCGGTGTAGAAATTTCCATGTTTATACAGATATCGGTGTAAATATTTCCATGTTTATACAGATGACGGTGTAAATATTTAGATGTTTATAGAGATAGCGGTGTATATATTTCCATGTTTATACAGATAGCGGTGTTGATATTTCCATGTTTATACAGACCGCGGTGTAGATATTTCCTAGTTTATAAAGATAGCGGTGTAGATATTTCCATGTTTACAGAGATGGCGTTTAAGATATTTCTATGTTTATAGAGATAGCAATGTAGATAATTCCATGTTTATGCATATAGTGGTGTAGGTATTTCCATGTTTATACAGAGAGCAGTGTAGATATTTCCATGTTTATACAGACCGCAGTGTAGATGTTTCCATGTTTATAGAGATAGCGGTGTAGATATTTCCATGTTTGTACAGATGGCGGTGTTGATGTTTCCAACTATACACAGATTGCCGTGTAGGTATTTCCATGTGTATACAGATGGCATTGTAGTTATTTCCATGTTTATACAGATAGCAGTGTAGACATTTCCATGTTTATACAGATAGCGGTGGAGATATTTCCATGTTTATAGACACAGCGTTATAGATATTTCCATGTTTATACAGATAGTGGTGTAGATATTTCCATGTTTACAGAGATAGCAGTGTAGATATTTCCATCTTTGCATAGATTGCTGTGTAGATATTTCCAAGTTTACACAAATAGCTGCGTAGATATTTCCATGTTTACACAGATAGCGTTGTAGATATTTCCACGTTTATACAGATAGCGGTGTAGATATTTCCATGTTTATGCAGATAGCGGTGTAGATATTTCCATGTTTATACAGATAGCAGTGGAGATATTTCCCTGTTTATACAGATAGCGATGTAGATATTTCCATGTTTATACAGATAGCGGTGTAGATATTTTATTGTTTATAGAGATAGCGGAGTAGATATTTCCATGTATATACAGATGGCGGTGTAGATACATCCATGTTTCTGAAGATGGCAGTGTAGGTATTTTCATGTTTATAGAGATGGCGGTGTAGATATTTCCATGTTTATACAGATGTCTGTGTAGATATTTCCATGTTTATGCAGATAGCGTTGTAGATATTTCCATGTTTATAGAGATGGCGTTCTAGTTATTTCATAGTTTGTAGAGACAGCTGTGTAAATATTTCCATGTTTATAGAGACGGTGGTGTAAGTATTTTCATGTTTATAGAGATAGCGGTGTAGGTATTTCCATGTTTATACAGATAGTGGTGTTGGTATTTCCATGTTTATACAGATAGCGGTGTAGATATTTCCATGTTTATACAGCTCGCGGTGTAGATATTTCCATCTTTATACAGATGGCAGTGTAGATATTTCCATGTTTATACAGATAGCGGTGTAGACATTTCCAAGTCTATAGAGATAGCGGTGTAGTTATTTCCATATTTATATAGATTGCAGTGTAGATATTTCCATCTTTATACAGACGGCGGTTTAGATATTTTCATGTTTATACAGAAGGCAGTGAAGATATTTACATGTTTATACAGATAGTGGTGTTGATATTTCCATGTTTATACAGATGGCGGTGTAGATACTTCCATGTTTCTGAAGATGGCGGTGTAGGTATTTTCATGTTTATAGAGATGGCGGTGTAGATATTTCCATGTTTATACAGATGTCTGTGTAGATATTTCCATGTTTATGCAGATAGCGGTGTAGATATTTCCATGTTTATAGAGATGGCGGTCTAGTTATTTCTTAGTTTATAGAGATAGCTCTGTAAATATTTCCATGTTTATAGAGATGGTGGTGCAAGTATTTTCATGTTAATAGAGATAGCGGTGTAGATATTTCCAGGTTTATACAGATAGCGGTGTTGATATGTCCATATTTATACAGACAGCGGTGTAGATATTTCCATGTTTATACAGCTCGTGGTGTAGATATTTCCATCTTTATACAGATGGCAATGTAGATATTTCCATGTTTATACAGATAGCGGTGTAGATATTTCCATGTCTATAGAGATAGCGGTGTAGTTATATCCATATTTATACAGATTGCGGTGTAGATATTTCCATCTTTATACAGATGGCGGTGTAGATATTTCCATGTTTATACAGATGGCAGTGAAGATATTTCCATGTTTATACAGATAGTGGTGTAGATATTTCCATCTTTATATAGATGGCGGTGTATATACATCCATGTTTCTGAAGATGTCGGTGTAGATATTTTCATGTTTATAGAGATAGCAGTGTAGATATTTTCATGTTTATATAGAAAGCGGTGTAGGTATTTCCATGTTTATACAGATGGCATTGTAGATATTTCCATGTTTATACAGATATCGGTGTAGATATTTCCATGTTTACTGAGATAGCGGTGTAGGTATTTCCATTTTGCACAGATTGCGGTGTAGGTATTGCCAAATTTACACAGATAGCTGTGTAGATTCTTCCAAGTTTACACAGATATCTGTGTAGATATTTCCATGTTTACATAGATAGCATTGTAGATACTTCCATGTTTATACAGATTGCAGTGTAGTTATTTCCATGTTGATACATATAGCGCTGTAGATGTTTCCATGTTTATACAGGTAGTGGTGTAGAAATTCCCATGTTTATACTGATCGCTTTGTAGACATTTCCATCTTTCTACAGATGTCAGTGTAGATATTTCCATGTTTATACAGATGGCAGTGAAGATATTTCCATGTTTATACAGATGTCTGCGTAGATATTTCCATGTTTATTCAGATGGCGGTGTAGATATTTCCATGTTTATAGAGATGGCGGTGTAGTTATCTCTATGTTTATAGAGATAGCGGTGTAAATATCTCCATGTTTATAGAGATGGTGGTGTAAGTATTTTCATGTTTATAGAGATAGCGGTGTAGATATTTCCATGTTTATACAGATAACGGTGTTGGTATTTCCATGTTTATACAGATAGCGGTGTAGATATTTCCATGTTTATACATCTCGCGGTGTAGATATTTCCATCTTTATACAGATGGCAGGGTAGATATTTCCATGTTTATACAGATAGCGGTGCAGATATTTCCATGTCTTTCGAGATAGCGGTGTAGGTATTTCCATATTTATACAGATTGCGGTGTAGATATTTCCATCTTTATACAAATGTCGGTGTACATATTTCCATGTTTATACAGATGGCAGTGAAGTTATTTCCATGTTTATACAGATAGTGGTGTAGATATTTCCATCTTTATACAGATGGCGGTGTAGATACATCCATGTTTCTGAAGATGGCGGTGTAGGTATTTTCATGTTTACAGAGATGGCGGGGTAGATATTTCCATGTTTATACAGATGTCTGTGTGGATATTTCCAGGTTTATGCAGATAGCGGTGTAGATATTTCCATGTTTATAGAGATGGTGGTCTAGTTATTTCTAAGTTTATAGAGATAGCGGTGTAAATATTTCCATGTTTATAGAGATCGTGGTGTAAGTATTTTCATGTTTATAGAGATAGCGGTGAAGATATTTACATGTTTATACAGATAGCGATGTTGGTATTTCCATGTTTATACAGATAGCGGTGTAGATATTTCCATGTTTATAGAGGTAGCGGTGTAGTTATTTCCATATGTATACAGATTGCGGTGCAGATATTTCCATCTTTATTCAGATGGCGGTGTAGATACTTCCATGTTTATTCAGAGGGCTGGGAAGATATTTCCATATTTATACAGTTAGTGGTTTACATATTTCCATGTTTATACAGATGGCGGTGTAGATACATCCATGTTTCTGAAGATGGCGGTGTAGATATTTTCATGTTTATAGAGAGGGAGGTGTGGATATTTCCATGTATATAGAGATACCAGTGTAGGTATTTTCATGTTTATAGAGAAAATGGTGTAGGTATTTCCATGTTTATACAGATGGCAGGGTAGATATTTCCATGTTTATACAGATATCGGTGTAGATATTTCCATGTTTACAGAGATAGCAGTGTAGGTATTTCGATCTTTGCACATATTGCGGTGTAGATATTGCCAAACTTACAGAGATAGCGGTGTAAATATTTCCAAGTTTACACAGATAGCTGTGTAGATATTTCCATGTTTACAGAGATAGCATTGTAGATATTTGCATGTTTATACAGATTGAGGTGAAGTTATTTCCATGTTGATACAGATAGCGATGTAGATATTTCCACGTTTATACAAGTAGTGGTGTAGAAATTCCTATGTTTATACAGATCGCTTTGTAGACATTTCCATGTTTCTACAGATGTCAGTGTAGATATTTCCAAGTTTATACAGATGGCAGTGCAGATATTTCCATGTTTATACAGATGACTGTGTACATATTTCCATGTTTTTACAGGTGGCGGTGTAGCTATTTCCAGGTTTATACAGATGGCACTGTGGATATTTTCATGATTATACACATGACGGTGTAGATATTTCCATGTTTATGCAGATGGCGGTGTAGATATTTAGATGTTTATGCAGATGGAGGTGTAAATATTTCCAAGTTTATAGAGATAGCGGTGTAGATATTTCCAAATTTATACAGAAATCGGTGTAGATAATTCCAGGTTTATACAAATGACTGTGTAGACATTTCCACGTTTATACAGATGGCGGTGTAGATACTTCCATGTTTATAGAGATAGCGGTGTAGTTATTTCTATGTTTATTCAGACAGCGATGTAGATATTTCCATGTTTATAAAGATAGCGGTGTAGTTATTTCCATATTTATACATATATCAGTGTAGAAATTTCCATGTTTATACAAATAGCAGTGTAGATATTTCCATGTTTATACAGATATCCGTGTAGATATTTCCATGTTTATATAGATAGCAGTGGAGATATTTCCATGTTTATACACATATTGGTGTAGATTTTTCCATGTTTATACAGATAGCGGTGTAGATATTTCCATGTTTATACAGATGGCAGTGTAGATGTTTCCATGTGTATACAGATGGCGGTGTAGGTATTTCCATGTTTATACCGATGGTGGGGTAGATATTTCCATGTTTATACGTATGACTGTGTAGGTATTTCCATGTTTATACAGATGGCAGTGTAGATATTTCCACGTTTATACAGATAGCGGTGTAGATATTTCCACGTTTATACAGATAGCGGTATAGGTATTTCCATGTTTATACACATATCGGTGTAGGTATTTCCATGTTTATAGAGATAGCCATGTAGATATTTCCATGTTTATACAGATGGCGGTGTAGATATTTCCATGTGTATACAGATGGCAATGTAGATATTTCCATGTTTCTACAGAAGGAGGTGAAGATGTTTCCATGTTTATACACATGACTGTGTAGATATTTCCAAGTTTATATAGACGGCGGTGTAGATATTACCATGTTTATGTATATGGCAGTGTAGATATTTCCATGTTTATAGCAATGGCGGTGTAGATATTTCCACGATTATAGAGATTGCGGTGTAGATATTACCATGTTTATACAGATAGCGGTGTAGATATTACCATCTTTATACAAATAGCGGTGTTTTTATTTCCATGTTCATATGGATAGCGGTGTAGACATTTCCATGTTGATACAGACGGCTGTGTAGATGTTTCCATGTGTATACACATGGCAGTGTACATACTTCCATGTTTATACAGGTGGAGGTGTAGATATTTCCATGTTTATGCAGATGACAGTGTAGATATTTCCATGTTTTTACTGATGGCGGTGTAGATATTTCCATGTTTATACAGATAGCGGTGTAGATATTTCCATGTTTGTACAGATGGCGGTGTTGATGTTTCCATCTATACACAGATTGCCATGTAGGTATTTCCATGTGTATACAGATGGAATTGTAGATATTTCCATGTTTATACAGATGGTGGTGTAGATATTTCCATTTTTACACAGATGACTGTATAGGTATTTCCATGTTTATACAGATGACGGTGTAGATATTTCCATGTTTATAAAGATAGCGGTGTAGATGTTTCCATATTTATACAGATATCGGTGTAGAAATTTCCATGTTTATACAGATATCGGTGTAAATATTTCCATGTTTATACAGATGACGGTGTAAATATTTAGATGTTTATAGAGATAGCGGTGTATATATTTCCATGTTTATACAGATAGCGGTGTTGATATTTCCATGTTTATACAGACCGCGGTGTAGATATTTCCTAGTTTATAAAGATAGCGGTGTAGATATTTCCATGTTTACAGAGATGGCGTTTAAGATATTTCTATGTTTATAGAGATAGCAATGTAGATAATTCCATGTTTATGCATATAGTGGTGTAGGTATTTCCATGTTTATACAGAGAGCAGTGTAGATATTTCCATGTTTATACAGACCGCAGTGTAGATGTTTCCATGTTTATAGAGATAGCGGTGTAGATATTTCCATGTTTGTACAGATGGCGGTGTTGATGTTTCCAACTATACACAGATTGCCGTGTAGGTATTTCCATGTGTATACAGATGGCATTGTAGTTATTTCCATGTTTATACAGATAGCAGTGTAGACATTTCCATGTTTATACAGATAGCGGTGGAGATATTTCCATGTTTATAGACACAGCGTTATAGATATTTCCATGTTTATACAGATAGTGGTGTAGATATTTCCATGTTTACAGAGATAGCAGTGTAGATATTTCCATCTTTGCATAGATTGCTGTGTAGATATTTCCAAGTTTACACAAATAGCTGCGTAGATATTTCCATGTTTACACAGATAGCGTTGTAGATATTTCCACGTTTATACAGATAGCGGTGTAGATATTTCCATGTTTATGCAGATAGCGGTGTAGATATTTCCATGTTTATACAGATAGCAGTGGAGATATTTCCCTGTTTATACAGATAGCGATGTAGATATTTCCATGTTTATACAGATAGCGGTGTAGATATTTTATTGTTTATAGAGATAGCGGAGTAGATATTTCCATGTATATACAGATGGCGGTGTAGATACATCCATGTTTCTGAAGATGGCAGTGTAGGTATTTTCATGTTTATAGAGATGGCGGTGTAGATATTTCCATGTTTATACAGATGTCTGTGTAGATATTTCCATGTTTATGCAGATAGCGTTGTAGATATTTCCATGTTTATAGAGATGGCGTTCTAGTTATTTCATAGTTTGTAGAGACAGCTGTGTAAATATTTCCATGTTTATAGAGACGGTGGTGTAAGTATTTTCATGTTTATAGAGATAGCGGTGTAGGTATTTCCATGTTTATACAGATAGTGGTGTTGGTATTTCCATGTTTATACAGATAGCGGTGTAGATATTTCCATGTTTATACAGCTCGCGGTGTAGATATTTCCATCTTTATACAGATGGCAGTGTAGATATTTCCATGTTTATACAGATAGCGGTGTAGACATTTCCAAGTCTATAGAGATAGCGGTGTAGTTATTTCCATATTTATATAGATTGCAGTGTAGATATTTCCATCTTTATACAGACGGCGGTTTAGATATTTTCATGTTTATACAGAAGGCAGTGAAGATATTTACATGTTTATACAGATAGTGGTGTTGATATTTCCATGTTTATACAGATGGCGGTGTAGATACTTCCATGTTTCTGAAGATGGCGGTGTAGGTATTTTCATGTTTATAGAGATGGCGGTGTAGATATTTCCATGTTTATACAGATGTCTGTGTAGATATTTCCATGTTTATGCAGATAGCGGTGTAGATATTTCCATGTTTATAGAGATGGCGGTCTAGTTATTTCTTAGTTTATAGAGATAGCTCTGTAAATATTTCCATGTTTATAGAGATGGTGGTGCAAGTATTTTCATGTTAATAGAGATAGCGGTGTAGATATTTCCAGGTTTATACAGATAGCGGTGTTGATATGTCCATATTTATACAGACAGCGGTGTAGATATTTCCATGTTTATACAGCTCGTGGTGTAGATATTTCCATCTTTATACAGATGGCAATGTAGATATTTCCATGTTTATACAGATAGCGGTGTAGATATTTCCATGTCTATAGAGATAGCGGTGTAGTTATATCCATATTTATACAGATTGCGGTGTAGATATTTCCATCTTTATACAGATGGCGGTGTAGATATTTCCATGTTTATACAGATGGCAGTGAAGATATTTCCATGTTTATACAGATAGTGGTGTAGATATTTCCATCTTTATATAGATGGCGGTGTATATACATCCATGTTTCTGAAGATGTCGGTGTAGATATTTTCATGTTTATAGAGATAGCAGTGTAGATATTTTCATGTTTATATAGAAAGCGGTGTAGGTATTTCCATGTTTATACAGATGGCATTGTAGATATTTCCATGTTTATACAGATATCGGTGTAGATATTTCCATGTTTACTGAGATAGCGGTGTAGGTATTTCCATTTTGCACAGATTGCGGTGTAGGTATTGCCAAATTTACACAGATAGCTGTGTAGATTCTTCCAAGTTTACACAGATATCTGTGTAGATATTTCCATGTTTACATAGATAGCATTGTAGATACTTCCATGTTTATACAGATTGCAGTGTAGTTATTTCCATGTTGATACATATAGCGCTGTAGATGTTTCCATGTTTATACAGGTAGTGGTGTAGAAATTCCCATGTTTATACTGATCGCTTTGTAGACATTTCCATCTTTCTACAGATGTCAGTGTAGATATTTCCATGTTTATACAGATGGCAGTGAAGATATTTCCATGTTTATACAGATGTCTGCGTAGATATTTCCATGTTTATTCAGATGGCGGTGTAGATATTTCCATGTTTATAGAGATGGCGGTGTAGTTATCTCTATGTTTATAGAGATAGCGGTGTAAATATCTCCATGTTTATAGAGATGGTGGTGTAAGTATTTTCATGTTTATAGAGATAGCGGTGTAGATATTTCCATGTTTATACAGATAACGGTGTTGGTATTTCCATGTTTATACAGATAGCGGTGTAGATATTTCCATGTTTATACATCTCGCGGTGTAGATATTTCCATCTTTATACAGATGGCAGGGTAGATATTTCCATGTTTATACAGATAGCGGTGCAGATATTTCCATGTCTTTCGAGATAGCGGTGTAGGTATTTCCATATTTATACAGATTGCGGTGTAGATATTTCCATCTTTATACAAATGTCGGTGTACATATTTCCATGTTTATACAGATGGCAGTGAAGTTATTTCCATGTTTATACAGATAGTGGTGTAGATATTTCCATCTTTATACAGATGGCGGTGTAGATACATCCATGTTTCTGAAGATGGCGGTGTAGGTATTTTCATGTTTACAGAGATGGCGGGGTAGATATTTCCATGTTTATACAGATGTCTGTGTGGATATTTCCAGGTTTATGCAGATAGCGGTGTAGATATTTCCATGTTTATAGAGATGGTGGTCTAGTTATTTCTAAGTTTATAGAGATAGCGGTGTAAATATTTCCATGTTTATAGAGATCGTGGTGTAAGTATTTTCATGTTTATAGAGATAGCGGTGAAGATATTTACATGTTTATACAGATAGCGATGTTGGTATTTCCATGTTTATACAGATAGCGGTGTAGATATTTCCATGTTTATAGAGGTAGCGGTGTAGTTATTTCCATATGTATACAGATTGCGGTGCAGATATTTCCATCTTTATTCAGATGGCGGTGTAGATACTTCCATGTTTATTCAGAGGGCTGGGAAGATATTTCCATATTTATACAGTTAGTGGTTTACATATTTCCATGTTTATACAGATGGCGGTGTAGATACATCCATGTTTCTGAAGATGGCGGTGTAGATATTTTCATGTTTATAGAGAGGGAGGTGTGGATATTTCCATGTATATAGAGATACCAGTGTAGGTATTTTCATGTTTATAGAGAAAATGGTGTAGGTATTTCCATGTTTATACAGATGGCAGGGTAGATATTTCCATGTTTATACAGATATCGGTGTAGATATTTCCATGTTTACAGAGATAGCAGTGTAGGTATTTCGATCTTTGCACATATTGCGGTGTAGATATTGCCAAACTTACAGAGATAGCGGTGTAAATATTTCCAAGTTTACACAGATAGCTGTGTAGATATTTCCATGTTTACAGAGATAGCATTGTAGATATTTGCATGTTTATACAGATTGAGGTGAAGTTATTTCCATGTTGATACAGATAGCGATGTAGATATTTCCACGTTTATACAAGTAGTGGTGTAGAAATTCCTATGTTTATACAGATCGCTTTGTAGACATTTCCATGTTTCTACAGATGTCAGTGTAGATATTTCCAAGTTTATACAGATGGCAGTGTAGATATTTCCATGTTTATACAGATGTCTGTGTAGATATTTCCATGTTTATGCAGATGGCGGTGTAGATATTTCCATGTTTACAGAGATGGCGGTGTAGTTATTTCTATGTTTATAGAGATAGCAGTGTAAATATCTCCATGTTTATAGAGATGGTGGTGTAAGTATTTTCATGTTTATAGAGACTGCGGTGCAGATATTTCCATATTTATACAGATAGCGGTGTTGGTATTTCCATGTTTTTACAGATAGCGGTGTAGATATTTCTATGTTTATACAGCTCGCGGTGTAGATATTTCCATCTTTATACAGATGGCAGTGTAGATATTTCCATGCTTGTGCAGATAGCGTTGTAGATATTTCCTTGTCTATAGAGATAGCGGTGTAGTTATTTCCATATTTATACAGATTGCGGTGTAGATATCTCCATCTTTATACAGATGGCGGTGTAGATATTTCAATGGTTATACAGATGGCAGGGAAGATATTTCCATGTTTATACAGATAGTGTTGTAGATATTTCCATGTTTATACACATAGCGGTGTAGATACATCCATGTTTCTGAAGATGGCGGTGTAGATATTTTCAGGTTTATAGAGATGGAGTTGTAGATATTTCTATGTATATAGAGATAGCAGTGTAGATATTTTCATGTTTATAGAGAAAGCGGTGTAGATATTTCCATGTTTATAGAGATGGCGGTGTAGATATTTCCATGTTCATAGAGATAGCGGTGTTGATTTTTCCAAGTTTATAGAGATAGCGGTGTGGATATTTCCATGTTTACAGATAGGGGTGTAGATATTTCCATGTTTTTACAGATATCGGTGTAGATATTTCCATGTTTACACAGATTGCGGTGTAGATATTTTCATCTTTCTACCGATGGCATTGTAGATATTTCCATGTTTATACAGATGGCGGTGTAGATATTTCCATGTTTATATAGATGGAGGTGTAGATATTACCATGTTTATACAGATAGCGCTGTAGATATTTCCACGTTTATGCAGTTCGTGGTGAAGATATTACCATGTTTATACAGATCGCGCTGTAGATATTTCCATGTTTATACAGATCGCGGTGTAGATATTTCCATGTTTATACAGATAGCGGTGTAGATATTTCCATGTTTATACAGATCGCTGTGTAGATATTTCCATGTTTATAGAGATAGCGGTGTAGGTATTTCCATGTTTATAGACATAGCGGTGTAGATATTTCCATGTTTATATAGATGGCGTTGTAGATGTTTCCATGTTTCTACCGATAGCAGTGTTGGTATTTCCACGTTTATACTGATAGAGATGTAGATATTTTCATGTTTATACAACTCGTGGTGCAGATATTTATATCTTTATACAGATGGCATTGTAGAAATTTTCTTATTCACACAGATGGCGGTGTAGATGTTTCCATGTTTATACAGACGGCGGAGTAGATAGTTCCATGTTTATGGAGATGGCAGTGTAGATATTTTCATGTTTATAGAGATAGCAGTGTAGATATTTACATGTTCATACAGATGGCTGTGTAGATATTTCCATGTGTATACAGATGGCATTGTAGATATTTCCATGTTTATACAGATGACTGTATAGGTATTTCCATGTTTTTACAGATGGCAGTGCAGATATTTCCGTGTTTATAGAGATAGCGGTGTAGGTATTTCCATGTTTGTACAGATGGCGGTGCTGATATTTCCATCTACACACAGATGGCTGTGTAGATATTTCCATGTTTATACAGATGGCGGCGTAGATATTTCCATGGACATGCAGATGGCGTTGTAGATATTTCCATGTTTATACAGATAGCGGTGTAGATATTTCCATGTTTACACAGATGTCTGTGTAGATATTTCCATGTGTATACAGATGGTATTGTAGCTGTTTCCATGTTTATACAGACGGTGGTGTAGATATTTCCATGTTTATTCACATGACTGTGTAGATATTTCCAAGTTTTTACAGATGGCAGTGTAGATACTTCAATGTTTATAGAGATGGCGCTGTAGATATTTCCATGTTTATACAGATAACGGTGGAGATAATTCCATGTTTATACAGAGAGCAGTGGAGATATTTCCATGTTTATACACATAGCGGTGTACATATTTCCATGTTTATAGAGACAGCGGTGTAGGTATTTCCATGTTTATTCAGATAGCGGTGCAGATATTTCCATGTTTACACAGATGCCTATGCAGATATTTCCATATTTATACAGAGGGCTGTGTAGATATTACTATGTTTATACAGCTGGCAGTGTAGATATTTAAATGTTCCTACACATGACTGTGTAGGTATTTCCATGTTTATACAGATGTCTTTGTAGATATTTCCATGTTTATAGAGATAGCGGTTCAGATATTTCCATTTTTATACAGATAGCGGTTTAGATATTTCCATGTTTATACAGACCGTAGTGTAGATATTTCCATGTTTATAGAGATAGCAGTGTAGATATTTCCATGTTTGTACAGATGGCGGTGTTGATGTTTCCATCAATACACAGATTGCCGTGTAGGTGTTTCCATGTGTATACAGATGGCATTGTAGATATTTCGATGTTTATACAGATGGTGTTGTAGATATTTCCATGTTTACACAGATGACTGTATAAGTATTTCCATGTTTATACAGATGGCGGTGTAGATATTTCCATGTTTATAGAGATAGCGGTGTAGATATTTACATATTTATACAGATAACGGTGTAGAAATTTCCATGTTTATACAGATAGCGGTGTAAATATTTCCATGTTTATACAGATAGCGGTGTAGATATTTCCATGTTTATAGAGATAGAGGTGTAGATATTTCCATGTTTATACAGATAGCGTTTTACATATTTCCATGTTTATACAGACCGCGGTGTAGATATTTCCATGTTTATACAGATAGCGGTGCAGATATTTCCATGTTTGTACAGATGGCGTTTTTGATATTTCCATCTATACACACATGACCGTGTAGATATTTCCATGTTTATATAGATGGCGGCACAGATATTTCCATGGATATGTAGATGGCGGTGTAGATATTTCCATGTTTACACAGATAGCGGTGTAGTTATTTCCATGTCTATATAGATAGTGGTGTAGATATTTCCATGTATATACACATGGCTGTGTAGGTATTTCCATGTTTATACAGATGGCGGTGTAGATATTTCCATGTT
Source organism: Pan troglodytes (assembly GCF_028858775.2). NCBI lineage: Eukaryota > Metazoa > Chordata > Mammalia > Primates > Hominidae > Pan > Pan troglodytes. The sequence goes on from NC_072418.2 coordinate 65,106,659, forward strand.
ATAGCGATAACTTTGTAAGTATTTCCATGTTTATAGAGATGGCGGTGTAGATATTTTGATGTTTATAGAGATAGAAGTGGAGATATTTCCATGTTTATACAGATAGCGGTGTAGATATTTCCACGTTTATACTGATCGCGGTGTAGATATTCCCATGTTTATAGAGATGGCGGTGTAGATACTTCCATGTTCATAGAGATAGTGGTGTTGATTTTTCCATGTTTATTGAGATAGCGGTGTGGATATTTCCATGTTTATACAGATAGGGGTGTAGATATTTCCATGTTTATAGAGATGGCGGTGTAGATATTTCCATGTTTATACAGATCACGGTGTAGATATTTCCATGTTTATACAGATCGCGTTGTAGATATTTCCGTCTTCATACAGATCATGTTGTAGATATTTCCATGTTTATACAGATCGCGGTGTTGATATTACCAGGTTTATAGGGATAGCGGTGCAAATATTTCCACATTTATACAGATAGCGGTGTAATTATTAGCATGTTTATACAGAAAGTGTTGTAGATATTTCCATGTATAAACAGATGTCTGTGAAGATATTTCCATGTTTAAACAGATGGCGGTGTAGATATTTTCTTGTTTATACAAACAGCGGTGTAGTTATTTCCATCTTTATACAAATCACGGTGTAGATATTTCCTTGTTTATGCAAATAGCGGTGTAGTTATTTCGATGCTTATACAGATAGCCGTGTAGATATTTCCTTGTTTATACAAATAGCGGTGTAGATATTACCATGTTTATACAGATCACGGTGTAGATATTTCCTTGTTTATACAAATAGCGGTGTAGTTATTTCCATGTTTATACAGTTAGCGGTGTAGATAATTCCATGTATATACAGATGGCTGTGTAGATATTTCCATGGTTATACAGATGGCTGAGTAGATGTTTCCATGTTTATACAGATGACTTTGTAGGTATTTCCATGTTTATACAGATGGCGGTGTAGATATTTCCATGTTTATAGAGATAGCTCTGTAGATATTTCCATGTTTATACAGATAGCGGTGTAGATATTTCCATCTTTCTACAGATGGCAGTGTAGATATTTCCATGTTTATACAGACGGCGGTGTAGATATTTCCATATTCATACAAATGTCTGTGTATATATTTCCATGTGTACACAGATGGTATTGTAGGAATTTCCATGTTTATACAGATGGTGGTGTAGATATTTCCATGTTTATTCAGATGACTGTGTATATATTTCCATGTTTTTACAGATGGCAGTGTAGATATTTCAATGTTTATAGAGATGGCGCTGTAGATATTTCCATGTTTATACAGATAACGGTGGAGATATTTCCATGTTTATACAGACAGCAGTGGAGATATTTCCATGTTTATACACATAGCGGTGTACATATTTCCAGGTTTACACAGACAGCGGTGTAGGTATTTCCATGTTTGTACTGATAGCGGTGCAGATATTTCCATGTTTACACAGATGCCTATGCAGATGACTCCATATTTATACAGAGGGCTGTCTAGATATTTCTATGTTTATACAGATGGCAGTGTAGATATTTCCATTTTCCTACACAAGATTGTGTAGGTATTTCCATGTTTATACAGATGCCTTTGTAGATATTTCCATGTCTATAGAGATAGCGGTGCAGATATTTCCATGTTTATACAGATAGCGGTGTATATATTTCCATGTTTATACAGATAGTGGTGTAGTTATTTCCATGTTTATACAGATAACGTTGTAGATATTTCCATGTTTATACAGACCGCAATGTAGATATTTCCATGTTTATAGAGATAGCAGTGTAGATGTTTCCAAGTTTGTACAGATGGCGGTGTTGATGTTTCCATCTATACACAGATTGCCGTGTAGGTATTTCCATGTGTATACAGATGGCATTGTAGATATTTCCATGTTTATACAGATGGTGGTGTAGATATTTCCATGTTTACACAGATGACTTTATAGGTATTTCCATGTTTATACAGATCACGGTGTAGATATTTCCATGTTTATAGAGATAGCGGTGTAGATATTTCCATGTTTATACAGACCGCGGTGTAGATATTTCCATGTTTATACAGATAGCGGTGCAGATATTTCCATGTTTGTACAGATGGCGTTTTTGATATTTCCATCTATACACACATGACCGTGTAGATATTTCCATGTTTATACAGATGGCGGCGCAGATATTTCCATGGATATGTAGATGGCGGTGTAGATATTTCCATGTTTACACACATAGCGGTGTAGTTATTTCCATGTTTATATAGATAGCGGTGTAGATATTTCCATGTATATACACATGGCTGTGTAGATATTTCCATGTTTATACAGATGGCGGTGTAGATATTTCCATGTTTATACCGATAACTTTGTAAGTATTTCCATATTTATACATATGGCGGTGTAGATATTTCGATGTTTATAGAGATAGCAGTGGAGATATTTCCATGTTTATACAGATAGCGGTGTAGATATTTCCACGTTTATACTGATCGCGGTGTTGATATTTCCATGTTTATAGAGATGGCGGTGTAGATATTTCCATGTTCATAGAGATCGCGGTGTTGATTTTTCCATGTTTATAGAGATAGCGGTGTGGATATTTCCATTTTTATACAGATAGGGGTGTAGATATTTCCATGTTTATAGAGATGTCGGTGTAGATATTTCTATGTTTATAAAGATCGCGGTGTATATATTTCCATGTTTATACAGATCATGGTGTAGATATTTCCATGTTTATACAGATCGTGGTGTTGATATTACCATGTTTATAGGGATAGCGGTGCAAATATTTCCACATTTATACAGATAGCGGTGTAGTTATTAGCATGTTTATAAAGATAGTGGTGTAGATATTTCCATGTATAAACAGATGTCTGTGTAGATATTTCCATGTTTAAACAGATGGCGGTGTAGATATTTCCTTCTTTATACAAACAGCGGTGTAGTTATTTCCATCTTTATACAGATCACGGTGTAGATATTTCCTTGTTTATGAAAATAGCGGTGCAGTTATTTCGAGGCTTATACAGATAGCGTTGTAGATATTTCCTTGTTTATACAAATAGCGGTGTAGATATTTCCATGTTTATACATATCACGGTGTAGATATTTCCTTGTTTATACAGATGGCTGTGTAGAAGTTTCCATGTTTATACAGATAACTTTGTAGGTATTTCCATGTTTATACAGATGGCGGTGTAGATATTTCCATGTTTATAGAGATAGCTGTGTAGATACTTCCATGTTTATACAGATAGCGGTGTAGATATTTCCATGTTTATACAGATAACGGTGTACATATTTCCATGTTTGTACAGATCGCGGTGTAGATATTTCCATGTTTATACAGATAACGGTGTAGATATTTCCATGTTTTTACAGATATCGGTGTAGATATTTCCATGTTTACACAGATTGCATTGTAGATATTTCCATCTTTCTACAGATGGCATTGTAGATATTTCCATGTTTATACAGATGGTTGTGTAGATATTTCCATGTTTATATAGATGGTGGTGTAGATATTAAAATGTTTATAGAGATAGCGGTGTAGATATTTCCATGTTTATACAGATCGTGGTGAAGATATTTCCATGTTTATACAGATCGCGGTGTAAATATTTCCATGTTTATACAGATAGCGGTGTAGATTTTTCCATGTTTATAGAGATAGCGGTGTAGTAATTTCCATGTTTATAGACATAGCGGTGTAGATATTTCCATGTTTATATAGATGGCGTTGTAGATATTTCCATGTTTATACCGATAGCGGTGTTGGTATTTCCACGTTTATGCAGATAGCGATGTAGATATTTCCATGTTTACACAGCTCGCGGTGCAGATATTTATATCTTTATACAGACGGCATTGTAGATATTTCCTTATTCACACAGATGGCGGTGTAGAGGTTTCCAGGTTTATACAGAGGGCGGAGTAGTTAGTTCCATGTTTATGGAGATGGCAGTGTAGATATTTTCATGTTTATAGAGATGGCGGTGTAGATATTTCCATGTTTATAGAGATATAAGTTTAGATATTTACATGTTTATACAGATGGCTGTGTAGATGTTTCCATGTGTATACATATTGCATTGTAGATATTTCCAAGTTTACACAGATGACTGTATAGGTATTTCCATATTTATACAGTTGGCGGTGTAGATATTTCCATGTTTATGGAGATAGCAGTGTAGATATTTCCATGTTTATGCAGATTGCGGTGTAGTTATTTCCGTGTAGATACAGATAGCGGTGTAGATATATCCATGTTTATTCAAGTAGCGGTGTAGAAATTCGCATGTTTATACAGATCGCTTTGTAGACATTTCCATCTTTCTACAGATGTCAGTGTAGATATTTCCAAGATTATACACATGGCAGTGTAGATAATTCCATGTTTATAGAGATAGCGGTGTAGATATTTCCATGTTTATACAGATAGCGTTTTAGATATTTCCATCTTTATACAGACCGCGGTTTAGATATTTCCATGTTTATATAGATAGCGGTGCAAATATTTCCATGTTTGTACAGATGGCGTTGTTGATATTTCCATCTATACGCAGATTACCGTGTAGATATTTCCATGTTTATACTGATGGCGGTGCAAATATTTCCATGGATATGAAGATGGCGGTGTAGATATTTCCATGTTTACACAGATAGCGGTGTAGTTATTTCCATGTTTATATAGATAGCGTTGTAGATATTTCCATGTATATACACATGTCTGTGTAGATATTTCCATGTTTATACAGATGGCTGTGTAGATATTTCCATGTTTATACAGATGGCTGTGTAGATGTTTCCATGTTTATACAGATGACATTCTAGGTATTTCCATGTTTATACAGATGGCGGTGTAGATATTTCCATGTTTATAGAGATAGCTATGTAGATATTTCCATGTTTATACAGATCGTGGTGAAGATATTTCCAGGTTTATACAGATCGCGGTGTCGATATTTCCATGTTTATACAGATCGCAGTGTAGATATTTCCATGTTTATACAGATAGAGGTGTAGATATTTCCATGTTTATACAGATAACGGTGTAGATATTTCCATGTTTATACAGATAACGGTGTAGTTATTTACATGTTTATATAGATAGCGGTGTAGATATTTCCATGTATATACAAATGGCTGTGTAGATATTTCCATGTTTATACAGATGGCGTTGTAGATATTTCCATGTTTATACAGATAACTTTGTAAGTATTTCCATGTTTATAGAGATGACGGTGTAGATATTTCGATGTTTATAGAGATAGCAGTGGAGATATTTCCATGTTTATACAGATAGCATTGTAGATATTTCCATGTTTATACTGATCGTGGTGTAGATATTTCCATTTTTATAGAGATGGCGGTGTAGATATTTCCATGTTCATAGAGATAGCGGTGTTGGTTTTTCCATGTTTATAGAGATAGCGGTGTGGATATTTCCATGTTTATACAGATAACGGTGTAGATATTTCCATGTTTATAGAGATAGCGGTGTAGGTATTTCCATGTTTATAGACATAGCGGTGTAGACATTTCCATGTTTATATACATGGCGTTTTAGATATTTCCATGTTTATACCGATAGCGGTGTTGGTATTTCCATGTTTATACAGATAGCGATGTAGTTATTTCCATGTTTATACAGCTCGCGGTGCAGATATTTTTATCTTCATACAGATGTCATTGTAGATGTTTCCTTATTCACACTGATGGCGGTGTAGATGTTTCCATGTTTATACAGATGGCGGAATAGTAAGTTCCATGTTTATGGAGATGGCAGTGTAGATATTTCCATGTTTATAGAGATTGCAGTGTAGATATTTACATGTTTATACAGATGGCTGTGTAAATATTTTCATGTGTATACAGATGGCATCGTAGATATTTCCATGTTTATACAGATGACTGTATAGGTATTTCCAAGTTTTTACAGATGGCAGTGCAGATATTTCCATGTTTATAGAGATAGTGTTGTAGACATTTCCATGTTTGTACAGATGGCGGTGTTGATATTTCCATCTATACACAGATGGCCGTATAGATATTTCCATGTTTATACAGATGGCGGCGTAGTTATTTCCATGGACAATCAGATGGAGGTGTAGATATTTCCATGTTTATACAGATAGCGGTGTAGATATTTCCATGTTTTCACAGATGGGGGTGTAGATATTTCCGTGTTTATACACATGGCGGAGTAGATACTTCCATCTTTATGGAGATGGCAGTGTAGATATTTTCATGTTTATAGAGATGGCGGTGTAGATATTTCCATATTTATAGAGATAGCGGTGTAGATATTTCCATCTTTCTACAGATGGCAGTGTAGATATTTCCATGTTTATACAGATGGCAGTGTAGACATTTCCATATTTATACAAATGTCTGTGTAGATATTTCCATGTGTATAAAGATGGTATTGTAGTAAATTCCATGTTTATACAGATGGTGGTGTAGATATTTCCATGTTTATTCAGATGACTGTGTAGATATTTCCATGTTTTTACAGATGGCAGTGTAGATATTTCAATGTTTATAGAGATGGCGCTGTAGATATTTCCATGTTTATACAGATAACGGTGGAGATATTTCCATGTTTATACAGACAGCAGTGGAGATATTTCCATGTTTATACACATAGCGGTGTACATATTTCCATGTTTATACAGACAACGGTGAAGGTATTTCCATGTTTATACAGATAGCGGTGCAGATATTTCCATGTTTATACAGATGCCTATGCAGATAAGTCCATATTTTTACAGAGGGCTGTGTAGATATTTCTTTGTTTATACAGATGCCAGTGTAGATATTTCCATGTTCCTACACATGACTGTGTAGGTGTTTCCATGTTTATACAGATGGCTTTGTAGATATTTCCATGTCTATAGAGATACCGGTGCAGATATTTCCATGTTTATACAGATAGCGGTGTATATATTTCCATGTATATACAGGTCGTGGTGTAGTTATTTCCATGTTTATAGGGATAACGGTGTAGATATTTCCATGTTTATACAGACCGCAGTGTACATATTTCCATGTTTATAGAGATAGCAGTGTAGATATTTCCAAGTTTGTACAGATGGCGGTGTTGATGTCTCCATCTAATCACAGATTGCCGTGTAGGTATTTCCATGTGTATACAGATGGCATTGTAGATATTTCCATGTTTATACAGATGGTGGTGTAGATATTTCCATGTTTACACAGATGACTGTATAGGTATTTCCATGTTTATACAGATGGCTGGGTAGATATTTCCATGTGTATACAGATGGCATTGTAGATATTTCCATGCTTATAAAGATGACTGTATAGGTATTTCTATGTTTTTACAGATGGTATTGTAGGTATTTCCATGTTTATACTGATAGATGTGCAGATATTTCCATGTTTATACAGATGCCTATGCAGATATTTCCATATTTATACAGAGGGCTGAGTAGATATTTCTATGTTTAAACAGATGGCAATGTTGATATTTCCATGTTCCTACATATGACTCTGTAGGTATTTCCATGTTTATGCAGATTGCTTTGTAGATATTTCCATGTTTATAGAGATACCGGTGCAGATATTTCCATGTGTATAGAGATAGCAGTGTAGATATTTACATGTTTATACAGATGGCTGTGTAGATATTTCCATGTGTATACAGATGGCATTGTAGATATTTCGATGTTTTTACAGATGGCAGTGTAGATATTACAATGTTTATAGAGATGGCGCTGTAGATATTTCCATGTTTAAACAGATAACGTTGGAGATATTTCCACGTTTATACAGACAGCAGTGGAGATATTTCCATGTTTATACACGTAGCAGTGTACATATTTCCGTGTTTATAGAGACAGCGGTGTAGTTATTTCCATGTTTATACAGATAGCGGTGCAGATATTTCCATGTTTACACAGATGCCTATGCAGATATTTCCATATTTATACAGAGGGCTGTGTAGATATTTCTATGTTTATACAGATGGCAGTGTAGATATTTCCATGTTCTTACACATGACTGTGTAGGTATTTCCATGTTTATACAGATGGCTTTGTAGATATTTCCATGTTTATAGAGATAGCGGTGAAGATATTTCCATGTTTATACAGATAGCGCTGTATATATTTCCATGTTTATACAGATCGTGGTGTAGATATTTCCATGTTTATACAGATACCGGTGCAGATATTTCCATGTTTATACAGACCGCAGTGTAGATAATTCCATGTTTATAGAGATAGCAATGTAGATATTTTCATGTTTGTACAGATGGGGGTGTTGATGTTTCCATCTATACACTGATTGCCGTGTAGTTATTTCCATGTGTATACAGATGGCATTGTAGATATTTCCATGTTTATACAGATGGTGGTGTAGATATTTCCATTTTTACACAGATGACTGTATAGGTATTTCCATGTTTATACAGATGGCGGTGTAGATATTTCCATGTTTATAAAGATGGCGGTGTGGACATTTCCATGGTTATAGAGATAGCGGTGTAGACATTTCCATATTTATACAGATAACGGTGTAGAAATTTCCATGTTTATACAGATAGCGGTGTAAATATTTCCATGTTTATAGAGATCACATTGTAGATATTTCCATGTTTATTGAGATAGCGGTGTAGATATTTCCATGTTTATACAGATAGCGGTGTAGATATTTCCATGTATATACACATGGCTGTTTAGATATTTCCATGTTTATACAGATGGCGGTGTAGATATTTCCATATTTATACAAATAACTTTGTTAGTATTTCCATGTTTATACAGATGGCGTTGTAGATATTTCCATGTTTATACTGATCGTGGTGTAGATATTTCCATGTTTTTAGAGATGGACGTGTATATACTTCCATGTTCATAGAGATAGCGGTGTTGATTTTTCCATGTTTATAGAGATAGCGGTGTGGATATTACCATGTTTATACAGATAGGGGTGTATATATTTCCATGTTTATAGAGATGGCGTTGTAGATATTTCCATGTTTATATAGATCACGGTGTAGATATTTCCATGTTTATACAGATCATGGTGTAGATATTTCCATGTTTATACAGATCGCAGTGTTGATATTACCATGTTTATAGGGATAGACATGCAAATATTTCCACATTTGTACAGATAGCGGTGTAGTTATTAGCATGTTTATACAGATAGCGGTGTAGATATTTCCATGTATAAACAGATGTCTGTGTATATATTTCCATGTTTAAACAGATGGCGGTGTAGATATTTCCTTGTTTATTCAAATAGCGGTGTAGTGATTTACATGTTTATACAGATAGCGGTGTAGATATTTCCATGTATATTCAGATGGCTGTTTAGATATTTCCATGTTTATACAGATGGCTGAGAAGATATTTCCATGTTTACACAGATTACTTTGTAGCTATTTCCATGTTTATACAGATGGCGGTGTAGGTATTTCCATGTTTATAGAGATAGATGTGTAGATATTTCCATGTTTATACAGATAGCGTTGTAGATATTTCCATGTTTATACACATCGCGGTGTACATATTTCCATGTTTATACAGACAGCAGTGGAGATATTTCCATGTTTATACACATAGCGGTGTACATATTTCCATGTTTATAGAGACAGCGGTGTAGGTATTTCCATGTTTATACAGATAGCGGTGCAGATATTTCCATGTTTATGCAGATGCCTATGCAGATATTTCCATATTTATAAAGAGGGCTGTGTTGATCTTTCCATGTTTATACAGATGGCAGTGTAGATATTTCCATGTTCCTACACATGACTGTGTAGGTATTTCCATGTTTATACAGACGGCTTTGTAGATATTCCCATGTTTAAAGAGATAGCGGTGCAGATATTTCCATGTTTATACAGATAGCGGTGCAAATATTTCCATGTTTATACAGATCGTGGTGTAGATATTTCCATGTTTATACAGATACCGGTGTAGATATTTCCATGTTTATACAGACCGCAGTATAGATAATTCCATGTTTATAGAGATAGCGGTATAGATATTTCCAAGTTTGTACGGATGGCGGTGTTGATGTTTCCATCTATACACAGATTGCCGTGTAGTTTTTCCATGTGTATACAGACGGCATTGTGGATATTTCCAAGTTTATACAGATGGTGGTGTAGATATTTCCATGTTTATACAGATGACTGTATAGGTATTTCCATGTTTTTACAGACGGCATTGTAGATATTTCCATGTTTATAGAGATAGCAGTGTAGATATTTCCATGTTTATACAGATGGCGGTGTAGATATTTCCATGTTTATACAGATCATGGTGTAGATATTTCCATGTTTATAGAGATAGCGGTGTAGATATTTCCATGTGTATACAGATAGTGGTGTAGATATTTCCATGTTTATACAGACCGCGTTGTAGATATTTCCATGTTTATACAGATAGCGGTGCAGATATTTCCATGTTTGTACAGATGGCGGTGTTGATATTTCGATCTATACACAGATGACCGTGTAGATATTTCCATGTTTATACAGATGGCGGCACAGATATTTCTATGGATAAGTAGATGGCGGTGTAGATATTTCCATGTTTATGCAGATAGCGGTGCAGATATTTCCATGTTTGTACAGATGGCGGTGTTGATATTTCCATCTACACACAGATGACCGTGTAGATATTTTCATGTTTATACAGATGGCGGCACAGATATTTCTATGGATAAGTAGATGGCGGTGTAGATATTTCCATGTTTATACAGATAGCAGTGTAGTTATTTCCATGTTTATATAGATAGCGGTGTAGATATTTCCATGTATATACACATGGCTGTGTAGATATTTCCATGTTTATACAGATCGCAGTGTAGATATTTCCGTGTTTATACAGATCGCGATGTTGATATTTCCATGTTTATAGGGATGGCGGTGCAAATGTTTCCACATTTATACAGATAGCGGTGTAGTTATTAGCATGTTTATACAGATAGCGGTGTAGATATTTCCATGTATAAACAGATGTCTGTGTATATATTTCCATGTTTAAACAGATGGCGGTGTAGATATTTCCTTGTTTATACAAATAGCGGTGTAGATATTTCCATGTTTATACAGGTAGCGGTGTAGATATTTCCATGTATATACAGATGGCTGTGTAGATATTTCCATGTTTATACTGATGGCTGTGTAGGTATTTCCATGTTTATACAGATGACTTTGTAGGTATTTCCATGTTTATACAGATGGCAGTGTAGATATTTCCATGTTTATGGAGACAGCTGTGTAGATATTTCCATGTTTATACATATAGCGATCTAGATATTTCCATGTTTATACAGATCGCAATGTAGATATTTCCATGTTTTTACAGATCGCGGTGTAGATATTTCCATGTTTATACAGATAGTGGTGTGGATATTTCCAAGTTTTTACTGATGGCGGTGTAGATATTTCCATGTTTATACAGATGGCGGTGTAGATATATCCATGTTTATACAGATAGCGGTGTAGATATATACATGTTCTTAGAGATAGCAGTGAGGATATTTCCATCTGTCTGAAAATGGCAGTGTAGATATTTCCATGTTTATAGGGATGGCGGTGTAGGTATTTCCATGTTTATATAGATGGCAGTGTAGATATTTTCTTGTTTATGTAGATGGCGTTGTAGATACCTCCATGTTTAAAGAGATGGCGGTGTGTATATTTCCATGTTGATGGAGATAGCGGTGTAGATATTTCCATGTTTATAGAGATAGCGGTGTAGTTATTTCCATGTTTATAGAGATAGCCGTGTAGATATTTTCATGTTTATACAGATTGCGGTGGGGTATGTCCATGTTTATACAGATAGAAATGGAGATATTTCCACGTTAATACACATAGCGGTGTAGATATTTACATGTTTGTACAGATGGCTGTGCCGATATTTCCATGTTTATACAGAGTTCTCTCTAAATATTTCCATCTTTATATAGATGACAGTGTAGATATTTCCAGGTTTATACAGATGACTGTGTAGATATTTCCATGTTCATACAGATGGCGGTGTAGATATTTCCATGTTTATAGAGATAGCAGTGTAGTTATTGCCAAGTTTATAGAGATAGCAGCTTAAATATTTCCATCTTTGTACAGATAGTGGTGTAGATATTTCCATGTTTATACATATGTCGGTGTAGATACAGCCATGTTTCTGAAGATGGCAGTGTAGATATTTTCATGTTTACATAGATGGCGGTGTAGATATTTCCATGTTTACAGAGATAGTGGTGTATGTATTTCCATGTTTATAGTGCAAGAGGTGTAGGTATCTCCATGTTTATAGAGATAGCGGTGTAGACATTTCCATATTTATACAGGTAGCGGTGTAGGTATTTCCATGTTTATACAGATGGCAGTGTAGATATTTCCATGTTTCTAAAGATGGCGGTGTAGATATTTCCTTGTTTATAGTGCAAGAGGTGTAGTTATTTCCATGTTTATACAGATAGTTGTGTAGATATTTCCATGTTTATAGAGATAGCGGTGTAGATATTTCCATGTTTATACAGATGGCTGTGTAGATATTTCCATGTGTATACAGATGGCGGTGTAGATATTTCCATGTTTATAGATATAGCGGTGTAGGTATTTCCATGTTTACAGATATAGCTGTAAAGGTATTTCCATCTTTGCACAGATTGCGGTGTACACAATGCAAACTTTACACAGATAGCGGTGTAGATATTTCCAAGTTTACACAGATACCTGTGTCGATATTTCCATGTTTACAGAGATATCATTGTAGATATTTCCATGTTTATACAGATAGCGGTGTAGTTATTTCCATGTTGATACAGATAGCGGTGTAGATATTTTCAGGGTTATACAGATAGTGGTGTAGATATTTCCACGTTTTACAGATAGCTGTGCAGATATTTCCCTGTTTACGCAGATAACATTGTAAATATTTCCATGTTTACACTGATAGCGTTGTAGATATTTCCATGGTTACACAGATTGCGGTGTAGATATTTCCAAGTTTACACAGATAGCTGTGTAGATATTTCCATGTTTACACAGATAGCGTTGTACATATTTCATTGCTTACAGAGATGGCGGTGTAGGTATTTCTATGTTTTTAAAGATACCGGTCGAGGTATTTCCGTGTTTATAAAGATAGCGGGGGAGATATTTCAATGTTTATACAGATAGCGGTGTAAAAATTTCCATGTTTATACAGATAGCGGTGTAGTTATTTCCATGTTTATACAGATAGCGGTGTAGATTTTTCCATGTTTATAGAGACTGCGGTGTAGATATTTCCATCTTTGCACTGATTGCTGAGTAGATATTTCCATGTTTATACAGATTGCGGTGGAGTTATTTCCATGTTGATACAGATAGCGGTGTAGATATTTCCATGTTTATACAGGTAGCGGTGTAGAAATTCCCATGTTTATACAGATAGCTTTGTAGATATTTCCATCTTTCTACACATGTCAGTGTAGATATTTTCAAGTTTATACAGATGTCTGTGTAGATATTTCCATGTTTATTCAGATGGCGGTGTAGATATATCCATGTTTATACAGATAGCGGTGTAAGTATTTCCATGTTTATAGAGATAGCGGTGTAGATATTTCCATGTTTATACAGATAGCGGTGTAGATATTTCCACATTTATACTTATAGCGGTGTAGTTATTTCCAGGTTTATAGAGTTAGCAGTGGAGTTGTTCCCACGTTTATAGAGATAGCGGTGTAGATATTTCCATGTTTTTAGAGATAGCGATGTATATATTTCCACGTTTATAGAGATAGCGGTGTAGATATTTCCATGTTTCTAGAGACAGCGGTGTAGATATTTCCATGTTTATAGAGATAGCAGTGTAGATATTTCCATGTTTATAGAGACAGTGATGTAGATATTTGCGTGTTTATAGAGATAGCATTGTAGATATTTCCATTTTTATAGAGACAGTGGTGTAGATATTTCCATGTTTATACAGATAGAGGTGTAGATATGTCCATGTTTATAGAGACAGCAGTGTAGATATTTCCATGTTTATACAGATAGCGGTGTAGATATTTCCATGTTTATAGAGATAGCGGTGTAGATATTTCCATGTTTATAGTGATAGCGGTGTAGATATTTCCATGTTTATAGAGACGGCGGTGTAAATAGTTCCATGTTTATACAGATAGCGTTGTAAATGTTTACACATTTACAGAGATAGCGGTGTACATATTTCCACGTTTACAGAGATTTTATGAAAAGTTATTTTATGAAGACCAAACAAGTCATTGGGGTACCTACCTTATGTCATTTTTTACATTGAGAGTGTTAAAAATACCCCTTCCCTAACCAAAACCCTGACTTATAGAGCCAGGAAAGGCCATGCAATAAAGGATTCTTGGGCTTGTATGCCTGATAACAAAAACTTATCACAGAAGACTGCAAAAATCACAATGTTGCACAAAGCCCATTGCAACTTTGCACACAACAATGCTTTTGAAGGATATTTGCCCAACAACTGCCTGTCCAACCTGTGCCTGGCATCACCTTTGTTATTGATCTTTGTAGCCCAGGATAGTCATTTCCAAATGATCATATAATCTTCCTCATTTTTTCTTTTGTCTTCCTTTACCTCCGTGAATATGCATATAGTTTACTCTGGCTTGCCTGTTTCTATTGCAAGGCTCTGTTTCCAAACGAATATCTTTTTCTTGTGGAGAGCCTCTCTCTGTTTGTTATTTAGGTTGATAAGAGAAATGTGAACATTTGAGAGCTCAGGTAAAAGGCCTTAGTCTACAGTGAAACTTTTTTGCACCCTTAGATGCTTACTTCCACTACAACTTGCAGGTGGGCCTTGAAAAGTTCTTGGAATAAGTTTGAGCTTTGGTCTTCTCCGATTCATTTAGCATAGATTCTCAAAATGTGGTCCCTGGACCCACAGCATCAGCATCACCTGGAGATTGTTAGAAATGCAAATCATCGGGCCTCATTCCAGACCCTCAGCTGGAAACTCTAGGGGCATGGCCAGACCCTCTGTAGCTGAACAAGCCATCCAGGTGGTTTTGATGCAGCTAAAGTTTTGGAACAACTAATGTAGCCCCATTTGGAAAACTTGCCTCTACAGGCCTCCCTAGCTGGTAAGCTGCTAGCATTTTTTGTTTGTTTGTTTGTTTGTTTTGATACAGGGTCTTGCTCTGTTGACCAGACCGTGACCTCCTGGGTTCAAGCGAGGACTCAGCCTCCTGAGTAGCCAGGACTACAGGTATGTGCCACCACCATGCCCAACTACTTTTTGTATTTTTTTTTTGTAGGGATGGGGTTTTAGCCCAGGCTAGTCTCAAACTCCTGGACTCAAGCAATCTGCCCACTTTGGCCTCACGAAGTGCTGGGATTATAGGCATGGGCCACAACTCCTGGCCCAAAGTTCATATTTTAACTACTAACCTAAATTATTTTAAAAACAAAATTCTCCTTGGACTCAAACCAGGTCAGAGTGACATGATCATGTGCCTGTTTTGTCCAGGGTGAAGTGAGATTATTATCTAGGAAATAGCTGAAATGTCCTGAGGGTGACAAAGAGGAGCTGTGTTTTCAGCCAAATATCAGAACCAGGGCCACTGCCTGCCGCTGAACCCCAGCGGGGACCCCTACTTTGTGTTTATCTGTGGTGGCTACGCTTGCCCACCTGGGTGGGAATCCCGAGAATGATTCCAGACTTTTCCAGGGACTGCATGCCAGGGTATTTTTACAATTTATGTGTAGACTTTGTTCGGGTGGAAAAGTTATTTTATGAAGATGAAACAAGCAATTGGGGTACCTACCTTATGGCATTTTTTACATTGAGAGTGTTAAAAATACCCCTCCCCTAACCAAAACCCTGACAAATAGAGCCAGGGAATGCCATGCAAAAAAGGATTCTTGGGCTTGTATGCCTGATAACAAAAACTTATCACAGAAGACTGCAAAAAACACAATCTTGCACAAAGCCCATTGCAACTTTGCACACAACAATGCTTTTGAAGGATATTTGCCCAACAACTGCCTGTCCAACCTGTGCCTGGCATCACCTTTGTTATTGATCTTTGCAGCCCAGGATAGTCATTTCCAAATGATCATATAATCTTCCTCATTTTTTCTTTTGTCTTCCTTTACCTCCGTGAATATGCATATAGTTTACTCTGGCTTGCCTGTTTCTATTGCAAGGCTCTGTTTCCAAACGAATATCTTTTTCTTGTGGAGAGCCTCTCTCTGTTTGTTATTTAGGTTGATAAGAGAAATGTGAACATTTGAGAGCTCAGGTAAAAGGCCTTAGTCTACAGTGAAACTTTTTTGCACCCTTAGATGCTTACTTCCACTACAACTTGCAGGTGGGCCTTGAAAAGTTCTTGGAATAAGTTTGAGCTTTGGTCTTCTCCGATTCATTTAGCATAGATTCTCAAAATGTGGTCCCTGGACCCACAGCATCAGCATCACCTGGAGATTGTTAGAAATGCAAATCATCGGGCCTCATTCCAGACCCTCAGCTGGAAACTCTAGGGGCATGGCCAGACCCTCTGTAGCTGAACAAGCCATCCAGGTGGTTTTGATGCAGCTAAAGTTCTGGAACAACTAATGTAGCCCCATTTGGAAAACTTGGCTCTACAGGCCTCCCTAGCTGGTAAGCTGCTAGCATTTTTTGTTTGCTTGTTTGTTTGTTTTGATACAGGGTCTTGCTCTGTTGACCAGACCGTGACCTCCTGGGTTGAAGTGAGGACTCAGCCTCCTGAGTAGCCGGGACTGCAGGTATGTGCCACCACCATGCCCAACTACTTTTTGTATTTTTTTTTTTTGTAGGGATGGGGTTTTAGCCCAGGCTAATCTCACACTCCTGGACTCAAGCAATCTGCCCACTTTGGCCTCACGAACTGCTGGGATTATAGGCATGAGCCACTGTGCCTGGCCCTGCCAGCTTTGTATAAGCTGAGGAGTTTTTAAAAATACCTAGACTCAGGGCAAACCCCAGACACTTAAGTCAGATTCTCTGGGAGGTGAGGCCCAGGCACTGCTATTTTTAAAGTCTCTACAGATGGTTCTAATGTGCTGCTAAGTTAGAAAACCGCTGATCTAGACCAGGCCTTTTCAAACTTAATGTGCACGTGAATTACCTGGACCTTGTTAGAATGCAGATTCAGTCTGCATAGGCCTGGGGTGGAGCCTGAGCTTCTGCATTTTTAACAAGTCTCTAGAGGATGCTGCATCTGGGCTGCTAACTACACTTGGAGATAGGAGGTTCTGGAGAGCAGAGGAAAGAGCATGAACCATAACCTAGGGGCTGGTAGTCCTGACTTCCGAGCCAACGTTTGCCTTTATGTGGCTGGCAACTTGCTTGGACTCCTACCTCAATTCTTTGGGCCCAAGGTTTGTCCTGCCTCAGAAGGATGTCAAGAAAATTGAGTGAGTAATGCAGAATTGTTTCTTAAAGTGTGTGCAGATGCTCCATGAATTTAGAGAGTATGTGGATGCACATTAGTAAATTTTAATAGTCGTGACCATCTTGTTATGAGTACTTAGAACAAGTAATAATGGCTTTTGATGTATAGTAGTAAGAAAGCTTCCTTTTAAAAGGCGTGTATTTAAGTTTCAAAAGTGGGTCTATTTAAAAATATATGAAATAAATAATAGTAGAGGAAATTGACAGATCAAAATTAGGAAGGCAGGATGAGAATGACTCAAGTTTGGGAAATGCTGAGAAAGCAGATGCCCAAGGGCTATGAAAACTTAAAAAAATAGGTAGCACTTGATTTTGATTGGCTGAATGAGATGATGTGTTTGATTATTTATGGGGTTGGCATTTGGCAACATGCACTGGGTGGCTGGGATCACTGTTTATTAAAAAATATTTGAGTCTCCACTTTGCACTAGATACTCTTTTAGTCTCTTGGAAAAGGGATTGGGGGGCAGGCAGGATAAAAACAAATCATTTATGCCCACAAGAAAATTGCAGGAAGATAAAAGTCATGAAATAAACTCTATGCTTCTAATTTAATATTTTTTATAGATTATGAGAAAAAAGTTTTGCTCACTATCAGCTAGGAAAGCTGTCTTAGCACAACCATTCATTCTTGCACAAATCAAAATCAAGACGAGCCAGATTTAATTTAATATTTTTTCACAGATTATGAGAAAAAAGTTCTAATTTAATTTTTTTATAGATGATGAGAAAAAAGTTTCTCTCTCTATCAGCTAGGAAAGCTGTCTTAGCACAACCATTCATTCTTGCACAAATCAAAATCAAGATGAGCCAGAAGGCTCCATTCTGACAGCTTCTAATGGAGAAGCTACATTTACTGGACATGGGGAAAGTTGCTGGGCTCTAAGGACTGTGCATTTCTTGAACTAGATAAATGGTCTTGGTGTAGCATAATACCAAAACTTCTTGTCGCAGCCTGTAAGGACAGAACTCAATCAGCCTGAAAAGGAAGTCAGTGACTCCGACTCAACAGAGGAATGTTCTGTGATTCCTAAAGAAGGATGTAGGAGTGTGGCACAATTCAACCACAGTCTGTGGCCCTGTGCCTCTGCCTTGACATGAGTGGGATTTCCCAGCTGGTCATTTTCTTCTTATCTAAGACATTGGGAACAAATTACTTGACCTCCTCTGGGCTTCAGTACTCCCACTCATCAAATTAGAGGACTGGGCAGTCGCTAGGCTCTCTTTAGGCATCATATTTTAGTTTCTGTGATTTTAAATTTGAGAAGGGGTGTCTAAGGGAGAATACATAGGGGAGGGGGAAAGGCTTATTAAAAGTGGAGTTAGACACTGAATTTTTAAGAATTGCATTTTGTAATAATACCTTTACCTAATCAGGACTGACAATCTTACCTGATGACAGCACCTGGAGGATTGGCTGCATTCAAAAATAAAAATGAAATAAAACAAGACCTTATTTGAACTTAGCAATAATGCTGATTCCTCTTTTTGATTTGAGGAGGTTATAGCTGTTGTAAATGCTTGAATTGGGTCTGCCCAGGCAAAACGGAGTCAAGAGTCCATGTCTGATGAATTTTAACAATGTAGACAATAGAAAGGGTTGCTTAAACTGCCCCTCTTTTACCAAAACACATTTACAAATGAAAGAACAACACTTCCATTTTTTTAAAACATTTTTTGAGATGAAGTCTTGCTTTGTCACCCAGAGTGGAGGGCAGTGGTGTGATCTTGGCTCACTGCAAACTTTGCCTCCTGGGTTCAAGTGATTCTCCTGCCTCATCCTCCCGAGTAGCTGGGACTACAGGCACCCACCACCATTCCTAGCTAATTTTTGTATTTTTAGTAGAGACAGGGTTTCACCATGTTGGCCAGGCTGGTCTCGAACTCCTGACCCCAGGTGATCCGCCGACCTCGGCCTCTGAAAGTGCTGGGATTACAGGCGTGAGCCAACAGGCGTGGCCAAAAAATTTCCATTTTTAATTGCAGGGTCTGGGGAATTAAAATGCATCCGTAATTTCTTGCATCTCTCCGCTCGGTCTTGCATGAATGCAGAGGGATGGGGAGGACTTCTTGAGGCAAGCATCCCCCTCTTGTCGCCTGCCATCTAGAGAGAGAGGGCTGTGATTTATCTCACTTTAATCAGGAAGGACCTGATGTGTGGATGGAGAGGTCTGACGGCTTTGTTGCTCCATGTGGGAAAGAAACGGACAGAGTGAATTTGTGTATGATCCCTAAGGAGAAAGCGTCTGTGCTCTATTTCTTTTTGACCTGGAGCCCCTGAAAGCAAGCTAGTTACAAGATGAAATAGGCCGTTTCTAAAGTGTGATTTTGTTTGTGTATGAGCCTTGATTACAAAGGGGATAAAAACCCGCTTAATTTACATACACCACATGTAGTGCAGGATCCCCTGGGCTGTCTTTTCAGGTATCAGGGAACTTTGATGAAAGTCGCTTGTCTCATCTAGGAGTCATTTCATATTGTTTAGCAGAGCCTGGTATTAACATTTCCTTCCAACTGTTTACTGGAATCTGTGTGTTCCCTTCAAGTGATGCATACTAGGTGCACAGGCTTCCTGCCACTGTCATCCTAATCTTTCCGTGCAGACAGGAGCAGAGGGGAGAGCGCTGAGCCAGGCCCCAGCTTGCTTTTCTTTCCTGACACAGCCCGGCTCCACTGCACTTCTCAGCTCTTGCTCTAGGTGGTGCTGTTTGACCATTTTCTTCATGTGACCCTCCACTCGGTAATATAAATTCATTCGGAGGATGACCTGATATCAAAAAAAATTCCTTTTGATTAGTAGAATCAACTTGTTTCTTCACACGATACTCTTCCCACTGAGACACATGGAGACAATTCTGACTCCAGGTTTGCAACCTTGAGATTTCTCTCAGATGCAATAAAAAAAACAAAAAAGCATTTTGAGTGGCACAGTGATGCCTAGTGCATGATCATGTTTGTCTGCTCAAACATTAAAGGGAAACTAGTGGGTTTGAGGATGCCCAGCAGCACGACAGCTGCCAATGTAAATGAGCCGTATAGAGAGAGAGGGGGCGGGAGGGGACTACAAACTTCAGAATATGAGCTGATCGTTTATAAGTTAAAAAAAAAAAAAAAAAAAAAACAAGTCAAAAGGGAGCCCAGGATGGTGCAAGAAAGAGGAGAAAGGAAGATTTTCCTTGCAGCTAATCAGGAGAGTTCATAAGGGCTGATTACATGAGTGGAAGCCTTAAGTTCTTTTTTTAAAAAAATGTGAAAATTTGCATGTATGTATGTATGTATGTATGTATGTATGTATGTATAGCTTCGTGTATTACCATTATTATTGCAATCAGCAAATGGATTTACTTCCTTTATCTCATGGGCTCCTTCCCACTCACTTCTGGCAGCACATTTTCCTTTCTCCTTCATCCCAGAACACCAAAGAACAGATGCGCTTCCTAACCCTGGCTCCGGGGGACTTTATACAATGTAAACAGTGCACCTCTAACATGGTTCACTGCTTAGAGAACGTGTGTCCCATTTTAAAACTGTGACTCCTTTATATTTTGCAGTGCTTATTTTAATAAGAGACATTGGACTTGTGACATATTTTTCATGGAGGAGTGAGCTTAATGGTTGAAAGTAATCGATAAACTTGTTTTTCCTCTGATGCCATCAGCCAAGATCCTATGGCAATAGTAAGAGGATGACACTGGGCTGGCACCCCCTCCATAACATATTTGGACCATGTTTTCCCCCCAGAATGCACATGCAATAGCTTTGGTTTGGTAAGAGAGAGATGGTGTACTTGGTTTCCTTCTGTCACACTTTTGGTGAAATGAATTAGACTTTTAAATCAGGAAATTCAGCGAGATGAGTTAGATTTTTACACAAGAGCAGTGGAGGACTTCCAGCTGGTTGGGGGAATGATATGGAAATATCTTGCTAAATCAGGGTCTGGTGGAATGCTGCTCCCCTGACAGTCTCCTCTTCACAGGGAGCAATCTGTGGGTTGCTTATAGAACAGAGCGAGCAGGAGGCATAGCATGGTCTTGCTCAGGGGAAGACCTGGTGTTCAGATGTTTGTCATTAGGAACTGGGTGTGGGCTTTTTCAAGTTAAACTGAAGCAGCAGTTCTATTAGGAAGAGCCTCCCAGATCAGCATCTTCTGTTTCTGGATACTCTCCCTTTGAAAAGCCAGATTTCAGCAAAAAGCTTTGCTAATGGTGAAATTGCACAACTGAAACCCTATGGGAGCAATGGGAAAGATGGAGAAAGAGGTGGTTATATCATGTACTTCAACAGTTTATTTAGAGGCTGTTGACGTTAGAATAACAAGCCAAGACAAACAAAAATACTCATTTTGTATGAAAATATTGTCTTTTCATGTTATTATAGATAGCTGAGTCCTAAGACTTCTACAGAAACACATTTTCCTAATGAGTGGCTGATTTTTCTGGTTGTGCAAGTAATATCCAAATTATTGTACAAATTTTTGGCTCTGGAGCAAACATTGTATTGTATATTGAGATAATCACTTGCCCTTTCTAAGGTAAGCCCTTACCTCTGCTTTCCCTTCATCTTGTCATTTCTGTTTGTTGGGTACAGGTTTCTTGTTGGTTCTTTCTGTTGGCTCTGATGTAACATGAATGAAGTTCTTAACATCCTTTCAGACATAAACACAACTTAGCTCATTGTTTCTGAGTTCATATAGAGGTTTTCTTGCCCCTGAGACTTTCGTGTCAGACAGCTGGATGTTGCTGTGTTCAAGGCTCTATCTGTTGATTTTGTATCCTACAACTTTACTGATATCACCTATCAGTTCAGTTCTAACAGTTTTCAAATTTTATTTATTTGTTTTTGTTTTTTAAATATTGCATGTTTCATTTTAGAGTCAGGAGCGTAGATGTACAGGTTTCTTAAACAGGTATATTGCATGGTGCTGAGGTTTGGGCTTCTAATGATCCCACCACCCAAGCAGTGAGCATAGTAATCGATAGGTAGTTTTTCAACCCTTGCTCCCACCATCCTTCCCTCCCACCTTTGGAGTCCCCCAGTGTCTATTGTTCCCTTCTTTGTGTTGAGTTCTAACCTTTTTTTAGTGAAGTTTGTAGGGTTTTCTATATATAACAAGATCATGCCGTCAGTAGAGACAGTTTCACTTCTTCCTTTCCTATTAAGATGCCTTTTATTTCTTTCTTTTGCCTAATTACCCTGAGAAGTGGTGTCTGTGGGCATCCTTGTCTTGTTCCTGATGGTAGAGGAAAAGTTTCAACTTTTCACCATTGATCATGGTGTTAGCTATGGGTTTGTCATATATGGCCTTTATTTTGTTGGGATACAGTCCCTCAATACGTGATCTGTTGGGTGTTTTTTTTTTTTTCACCATGAAATGGTTTCGAATTTTGTCAAAAGCTTTTTCTATATCTATTGTGATGGCCATATAGTTTCTATCCTTTATTTTTCTAATATGGTATATTATATGTATTGATTTGCTTATGTTGAACCATGACATGATCATGGTGAATGATTCTTTCAATGTGCTATTGAATTTGGTTTGCTAGGATTTTGTTGAGGATTTTTGCATCTATGTAGATCAAGGATATTGGCCTGTCATTTTCCTTTCTTGTAGTGTTCTTGTCTGGCTTTGGAATCAGGGTAATGCTGGCCCTGTAAGATGAGTTTGGAAGTATTCCCTCCACTTCAGCTTTTTGGAAGAGTTTGAGAAGGACTGGTATTAGTTCTTCTTAAAATATTTGGTAGAATTAATCTGGGAAGCCATCTGGTTTTGGGTTTTTCATTGATAGGAGACATTTTCTTACGGATTCAACCTCCTTGCTTGCTATTAGTCTGTTCAGATTTTTAAATTTCTTCATGAGTCAATCTTGGTAGGTTTTATGTGTCTGGGAATTTATCCATTTCTTCTAGATGATCCAATTAGTTAGTGTGTAATTATACCTAGCAGTTTCTTAGGATCCTTTGTATTTTTGTGATATTGGCTATGATGTTTCATCTTTCATTTCTGATTTTATGCTCTATTGAAAACATGAGGCATAGCAGGTAGGGGGCACTGGTCAGGACTTGGGGTATAAACTGGCAGATGTTAAGGTGGGTGATTCTGGTTAACTCAGAAACTCCGAAGTCCCGTGTGGAAGAATTAACTGCCTGTACTCACCTAGTAATGTATATCCTTGGTCAAAAAAGATCCAGCTGAGAATGTTGGATGAAGGGACCAAATCAATATTCATCATTATATTGAAAACAAGTCAGATTGGCTGTGGTCTTTTGACAGCAGGTCAGTGGCTAAGTCTATTTGAACAAAGTTAGGGCAGGTTCAAGGGAGAATCCTGAGATCGGTATTCTTTGTTCCATACAAACTTGCCTTTCAGTTTCTTCTCCCCATGCCTCCAGGATGTCCCTGCACAGCCCGTAGGGCCCCCTCCTTCAGTACCTTGCCTTACGAAGGGGAGAAAATGAGTTTTCCAATGTTAGCATATATTTAGCCTTCCAAAATTTTCTATTTCTATTTTAGGGTAGCTTTAGGAAAACAGCAGATTACTCTAAATCCCCAGGTAAAAATCTGAAATGGTGGAATTTCATATGACCAGGAGACATATTTTGGGGCAAGTGGGCTTTTCACAATCACTTGGACATGAAGGCATCTGCTTCTTCTATGCCTAAAATAGTCCTTCAATTTAGTAGTTTAATTCCTCTTCCACTTTTTCAAATTTCAAGACAATACATGTAGTGACTGAACAATTTGGATCCAAGTTTCCCTATTTAACTGCCAGTGTGACCTTGGGCGAGTCACTTAATCTTTTCAAGGCTCAATTTCATCATGTAAAGTAGAAGTACAAACAATCCCTGACTTAGAATATTTTGACTTACGATTTTTCAACTTTAAGATAGTTTGAAAGCAATACACATTCAGCAGAAGCTGTACTTTGAGTACTCATACAACCATTCTGTTTTCCACTTTCAGTACAGTATTCATTATATTCCATGAGATATTCAAAGCCCACTTTATTATAAAATGGGCTTTCTGTTAGATGATTTTGCCTAACTGTAGGTTAATGTGAGTGTTTAAGGTAGGCCGAGCTAAGCTATGATGTTTAGTAGGTTAAGTGTATTAAATGCATTTTCAGCTTACAATATTTTCATAAGTTTATTGGAATATAACCCTATTGTAAATTGAGGGGTATTTGTAATAATGATATCTCTTCAAGGAGACTTTGTGAGCCTCTCATAGGAAAATGCATACACAGATGCATATAAATATATAATCTTTCTTTTCCATACATATGATATTCTTTAAGGATATTCAAAAATCTGGAAACAGTTGCCTCCAGGGAGATAAATGGTAGTGGGTTGGGAAAGTTTTAACTGTATACGCTTTTGTACCTTTTGCATTTTGAATCAGATGAATGTATAATCTACATAAAATATTAAGATTAAAACATCACCGAATAACTTATCAGGAGTTTGGTGAACATAAGGGAAGGCCACCTATGGTGGCTGTATTTTATTCAGTGTTGGTCACTGTTGGGCACTTCATAGAGCTTATTTCATTTCATCCTCACAAGCGCCGTAGGAGGAAGGGGCCCCAGAGGGATTCATGGTTAGAATAGCAGAGTAGGAGCATTTGGCAGCTATATTCTGTGTAGGTGATAACTTTAAAGATATTTTTGTTATAAAATGTTTCAAACATACAAAAAATATAGAGAAGCAGTTTTCTATAGTTATTAAATATTGTTAAAGGGTAGTCACAGAAATTATCATCCAAAGTGGGATATTCTTGAGAGAAAAAGGAGGGTCTATTTATAATTATGGTGGGATAACAAACTTAAGATGAACAGCTCTGGACAAACTGGGTTGTATGGTCCCTGGAAAACAAGGATTACTGTAAATGTGAGTCCTGCCTTGTGCTTCTCTCTGTCCCACCAAGAAAATATGATCTTGATACAGATGTTCATTGTGTCAAGGCAACCATGGCAACCATGATCTAGATACACTGTTCAAGTTTTATGCTGATCCTACCTAGGTATGTCTCAGGAACTTTCCAGAGTTTCCTTTGAGTGCTTCTAAATTTTGCATAAATGGTATGTTGTCCCTTGTCTCCTTTTAAAACCAATAAGCCATTTTCCCTTCTTTTCCTGGAAAATTAAAGGAACAAAGACCAGGAAATAACAACGTATTAGCTAAGGTTCTGTTGATTGAAAGCAACAGAACCTAATTCTGGCTAGCTTAAACCATGCTAGGATTTAATGAAGAATACTGCAGAATCTTAGATATCTTATGACTGGGAAAGAGGAGGTTCAGGCAGTTCCTGGGATGTCAGCAACAGGTAGCTGTCAATTAACTGCCCCCACACCACCCACTGCTGCCGTCATCAATATAGCACACCACGATGGCTCCCAGCCTCTGTACGTCTGGGTTCCAGTTTTCAAATTCTAGAGACAGCAAGAGAAATCCCATTGAGTCAGGGATCCTTCCCTGGGTCACACTCCCTGCATATGGTCAGAAATGCAGGATTATGTACTAAAGACACAGCTAAAGAGGACCCACTTCACTGTTTTGGGACCATTTGCAGGGGAGGCAAAATGATGAGCTACTCACTTAAAGAGGTGATAACCATAAGTTTGCAGGAAAAAAAAATTGGAGAAGAGAAGGATAACACTATCCTACGGTTTCTTCTGAAAATGGACTAAGGGAACAGCATTTCCATTTGGAAATTCTCTCCTGGCATTTCAATATTTATGGATTTTGAATTCTGAGAAAAATCAGTTGAGAAATTAGGAAAATGGGAAGGAACATTCTAATTTTCCTGTGAAAATTACAGCTTAATAGTCAGTATAGAGAACTTACTGGCTTGAAGAAATGCACTGACTTCAAGTCAAGCAAGATGAGGAAGCACTGACATGTGGAGATGAAAGTTAAGGTGAACAGGACAGGAGCAGTAAAGGAGCCTCAGTCAGACTTTCTTGTATCTCTTGCTGTGTTACAAGTGTGTGTTCATGGCCTTGTCCACTGCTAACAGTGAACCATTTCTGCAAATAAATATTAATGTGTTCATAGGCATAGTATATGTTTTACAAATCCTATGAGAGGTTTTCTAAGAAATGCCAAGTTTTAGAAACAAAATATGCCCTTAAATCGGCCATTTTGACAGTTGCTTCTTTCTAGTGCTATTCATCTTGCCAGGAGATCAGAATGTTATGTTATTTAAATGGTATTGGAGGGGATGATTGATGCCTTGTTTAACAATGTCATGTAAACAACGATTAAAGCATTAAGTATTTGTGGTGTTACCTTTCAATCTTTAAAGGACTTTTCTTTAGCATTTATTTTGTGATAATATTCATTTCTTTTTAATGTTTTCTCTATTAATGCTATTGGATTTTAGAATCTTGTTACAATATGTTGGCTCCTAATAATAAGAAATCATCATTTGTTATCATATCTTTTAAAAACAGAAGACTACTAAAACTTTTCATATAATCCTGTTACAGAAAAAAACGACTATTTGCTTGTTATTATAGTCACTTATTATTTTTCAAAAACTTGTAAGTGAAGTGTTATGAAAATCATATGAATTTGGGAATTCCCAAGCATTCTCAGAAATTCTATTTCCTTGTTCCCAAATCCCAATGATTAATATCTGCCAGGAGTCGGAAAACAGTGAAAGGAAGTAACATCCTATGTTGGATACCTGGTAGGGTTAGTGAAGAAACGTTATTGCTGAGCTCTGTGTTACGCTCACGAATGATGCCATTGAGGAAGTCACGCTTGTTGAAAGGAACGCAGATACACAAAGAGTTTTGCTGCTGTCTGTTGGATAAGAACCCCCTGGTCGATTTCAGCTCCTACTGCAAGTTACAAAAATCAATCCAATGATAAATGAAAAGTGCCCAGTGTGCTGGGAAATAACTTATTTTTTGGCTTCAGAGGAAATTTTAGAAACAGTGCCAAGTGAAATGTAAAAACAAACTACGAAGACGTTCATGAATTTCCCTCTGAAGCTGACAGCCGTATTTTAGCAGATGGAACTCCTACTATTAGCCCAACTCTTGGGTTGAAACAGTGTGTCCAGGAAACCCTATGTTAAAATGCAATGTGTTGGGGATATTGTTCCTCTATTTGCTTGAGTTAATTTTCAAATTAGTGTACTCTTGCTTAGCTGTGCTCTGAGGGAATGAACAAAAGATTGGTAAACTCTGATGGAGAACACTGGTCAGGCAGGGCACATAGAATCCCTGGGGATGGTGGTTCCTGGCAAATGGGGGAGGAGGCCCTGAGCCAGGCTTGGGCTGGGCTGGAGGAACATGAAGATGGGATCTACTCACAACCCCCAAAACTGAGGGGTCCTGGTAACATATTATTTCACCCTCAGCCATGCAAATTTATTATTTTTATGGATAAAATAGCTTTAAAAAACTAATTTACATTGAAATGTTAAAATATTTATATAGAGATTAGAAATATTTATATAGAGATTATTGGGAATCCCCTCCTAAAGCCCAAACATAAAAACTACCAAAAAAAGAAATTCCGTGTAGGCTAAGATTGCAAATGACTGATGGAATGTCATTTAAATTAAACATGGAAAATATATTTCCTCTTTAATAAAGATCTAAATTCTATTCTTTTTAGGAGCCTTCAGAAATGAAATTCAACTATTAAAAAAAGTATAGAGAAGCCTTTAGAAAAGAAACTTTTCTTTTGCTGTATTATATATTAAAGAACTTTGATGAGAATAGTTCTAAAGTGTTTAATACTCGATTCCACTGATGTTTCTAGGTATTGTGGGGAACACCTAGAAATTAAATCTTCATCTTTGGCAGATCAGAGGCCTATTATTTTTAGGTAAAACAATTAAAATCTGCTTTTAATAAATCACAAATTTTGCAAGTTAGCCATTAATAGTAAGTGCTTTTCAAAGTTTGGCCCAATAAATGAAAAAGCCAGAAAAACATACCTGCATTAGTTTTGCCCATCACCTTCTTATGCTGGCCTCAGGAGATTTATTAACAGCATTCAATATTTTAGGTAGGCTGGATGTGGTGGCTCATGCATGTAATCCCAGCACTTTGGGAGGCTGAGGTGGGAGGATGGCTTGAGACCAGGAGTTGAAGACCAGCCTGGTCAACCTAGTGAGCCCCTCGGTCTCTCTGAAAAGAAAAAAAAAATAGGTATCCTGTGGCTACCTCCAAAAACAAACTCCAGAGGGACTGAATTTTTTTTTTTATTTCATGTGTTGGGATAATGGCTTCTTTTGCAGTTACTTACGAAGAATTTAAGGGTCAGTAAAAATATTTTTTCATCCTTAATAACATGAATTCTCTAATTTGTGTGTGATATAATGCTAGATATTGTGCCAAAAGTGTTACATAGACATAATCCATGCCCATTTTCAAAGATAATACTAATATAGAGAATAAGAATCATTATTATTGTAGTAATTATTATTTTAGTAAGAGTAGTAATAATCAAAACAATTACATCAAACACTTATTAAACCCTTATTATGTGATAGGTACTGTGTAAGCAATTTCCACATATTAGCTCCTTAAATGTGATCACTAACCCCATGAGGTAGGTAGCATTATGTCCATTTTATAGATGCAGAAACTGAGCTTTGAAGAGGGAAAGCAACTTGCCCAAGGCCATGCAGGCAGTCATTGATAAGGGTGGGGAGCGAGAAGTTGAAGTCTGAGATGTAAGTTCACAGACACGAGTACACAAACACGTACAAGATACTCGTATGACATGTGGGGTTGCTTGAAATATGTAATTGACTTTCCCCAGCACAAGAAAGTGTTTGGACAGATTTCAAAGGGATCTAACACTTCCTCAGAGGACTGCCCTACGACATTTTTCCATGTGCTTTTCTGCCTCTTGTCCTATACTTTTGGCATTTCTTCTGCTCTTAGAGGCAATGAGTCAACAGCATATTTTTAGCACCTCCTGTGTGCATAGAAGTGGCCCCTGACTCAATGGGAGTGTATAACTACCATGGGCCAAATCAGTGTGCTTTCCTGATAGCCAGGGGATTATAGAAGAACACGCTCCCCTGATTCCAACAGAACTTGCTGCCACTCTGATGTTTTCATTGTAAGGCCTCTAAATGAATGTTCAAGAAATTCATGTTAAAGGCACGTGTCATATGTGTAACTTGTAAACATTTGTGTACTTGTCTCTGTGTCCTTACACCTCAGGCTTCAACTCTTGTTTTTACTTTATCAATGACTACCTGTGTGCTGTGTGGCTTTGGACCAATTGCTCAACCCCTCTAAAGCTCAGTTTCTGCATCTGTAAAATGGATATAATGCCATATATACATAGATATAGATATACATACACCAATATATATACACACATATATATGTGTGTATACATATATATACACATATATATATGTGTGTATATACATACATATATATGTGTGTATATACATATATATATAATATACAAACTGAAATATATAGTTATATAAATATTTCAGTTTAAGTTTCAAAAATCACTGGAGGGTATTTTTATAATACCCTTCAGCAATTTTACCTGCTGCCTTTGCACATTCTGGTGAATTTCTAAATGGAAGTCTGATAGAGATTAATCTTTTAATGCATCATAAATAAAAAAGAAAATCACAGAATGATGTAGCTGGAGAGGACCCTAGGGATCTAGTGTTTCATGAAAGATTAATGTCCTTGATCTGTTTGTAAGTGTTTTGGAAAAATCTTCCATGGTCAAATAAAACTTGGCAATGTTGGATTAAAGTTAAATAGGTTTTTTTTTTTCCTGCAGAACTTCATAGTCTTTAATATGCTAATATGTTTTGTGAATCTACAAGGAATGAAGTGTTTCAATGCTTATTTTACCCAGATTCTCATTTTGGGACAGGCTGGTCAAGCTGAGTCAGATAGTATATTCTCTAGATGGAGATGATGGCTGATTCCTTTTTGAGAGCAAGAGAGTCCCCAGGGGAAGCAAGGGTATATCAGTTGCTCCATTTCATGCCAAGGATCCTCAGTCTTTAGAGGCTCAGAGAAGGCTGAAAGGCTACTCTAGGCTATCAGGGCTACCATTCATTGTGACCCATGCTACAGAGAAGCTTTGAGCTCAGTGCAAAGGAGTGACCAGCCCTTGAGAATCAGGAAAATTTATTTATTCCTGACCTAGTCCACTGAGGACATACAAGGAATGGGGCAGGGGAGTGTCACCAGCTATGGTTACAAGCTAGTCTGATTCTCTTTCATTAAGAAAACTGGTCCCTGTGAGTTTAGATTGGGAAGCACCAGGTTAAAAAAATTTTAGGCCAGGAGTGGTGGCCACTGTACTCCAGCCTGGGTGACAGAGTGAGAATCTGTCTTAAAAAAAAAAAAAAAAAAAAAAAAAAAAAAAAAAAAAAAAAAAAAAAAAAAAAAAAAAAAAAAAAAAAAAAAAGTTAAGTGATGTCTTCTGTTGAGGACCTCTCAGAACTTTTAATATGAAAGTGTGCATTGTGAAGAATGGGAGTAGAGTGTACAGGAGTTTTAAAAGCTACTTGGTCATGAAACTCTTGCTTTGTGCAGGATTCGAGGGGCACTAACATTCTGAGGAAAATATTTTGGGAAACATTGATCTAATCCAAACTTCTCATTTTACCAGCAAACAACTGTGGGGCCCTCTAAGTTTCCTTTCTCCATCATTGTGACAAATTCATTGGAATTAATTCAATTAAACCTAGGGTCAGCTTTGAAGAGATTTATTTAGCAGGTAAATCTGTTTTGTACATTTTGAGGGAGTTCTGAGTTTCCATAGTCAAAAACCACAGATCAATTTAACCAACCTTTATGGAATATCACCTATGGCCCAAAGACCCTTTAGCTACAGTGATGGTCTACAAAAATATAAACTGTAATTCTTGCAATACAGGAGATTAGTAATAATGGTAAATATAATGATGATGACACCATGAATAGCTAACATTTATTGAATGCCTTTCTATTAGTCAGGCACTTTACTAAGTATTTTAATCCTCCCAACAATTTATGAGGTAGGGATTATAATAATTCCCATCTTATAGTGAGGACACTGAGGTTAGGAAATTATCCTAGCCTAAATGTTAAGTATAAGCATGAATAGAAAGGTGTTATTAGCCTATAAGACATTCCTTTATGAGTGATACAAAGTCCTATGTAAATTCAGAGAAAAGAAAAGTGGTTTTAGAAATCCTTGATCAGTGAGTGTGAAGCATGTGGTGGCCCGGTTACTGTTTGGTTGCCCATCTGTCCTCCCTCTGGGGATCAGCACCCCCTTACTTTGGAAGAATTGTTTTCCTTTTCACTGTAAGGTTCTTTCTGGCTATGCGATGGGGCACATTGCCTCAAACTAGCCCTGTTCCAGTCTTTGAGAAACTTGAAATTGGAACCAAGGGAAGAGGATTGCCTCTTGAATGGTAATTCTCTAAAATCTAGTCTGAGGTTCTGGTGCCTAATCCCTGGGTCTGTGGAAGGAGCTGGGCTGTGAGAGGGGAGAATGATGTTGATGTCAAGAGAGAGGCAGGTGCTAGGAGCAGAGAAATGGAGGCCTGGAGGGTTTCTGGGCTTCTCTGAGGCTTAGGGTTTGGATCATTGTCTTCGTTACTGGAACAAAGGATTTACCATACCTGCTCTTCTGGGAATGAAACTGTCCTGCTTTGCAAAATAAAGTGTCATTAGAAAGAGATCTTAAAAACCCCACACCATAGACAGGTGCACAGATCCGTAGAAGTGTTAAAGTTCTGTCTGTTGGATGCTAAGCCAAGACTCTTAAGTATGTTCTAAAGAGAAACTGGTGTGTGTAGGCTGTGCACTCCCAGGGAGATAAAAAGTTAGGAACTTTATGGGTTGGGCTTGGTGGCTCCCACCTGTAATCCCAGCACTGTGGGAGGCTAAAGTGGGCAGATTGATTGAGCTGAGGAGTTCGAGACCAGCCTAGGCAACATGGTGAAACCCCATGTCTACAAAAACTACAAAAATTAGCTGGGCGTGGTGGCATGTACCTGTAGGCGGGAGGATCGCTTGAGCCCAAGAGGGAGAGGGTGCAGTGAGCCATGATTGTGCCACTGCACTCCACCTGGGTGACAGGAACTTTATGGGGAATGGGATCTTGGAGACTGAGTAGAGACTAGAGGAAAAAAAAAAAAAAACTACCTCCCCAACTGGCCACACTATTCTTTTAAAAAATGTTAATTGACAAATTAAAATTGTATGTATTTACGGAGGTATAATGTGATGTTATGATATATGTATACATTGTGGAATAATTAAATCCAGAGAATTAATAGATTCATCACCTCAAAACCTATCTTTTTTGCGGTGAGAACATTTGAAATTTATTGTCTTAGCAATTTTGAAATACACAATACTTCATTGTTAACTACAGTCACCATGCTGTGCTGTAGATCTCAACAAAATGTATTCTCCCTGTCTCAACTAAAACATTGTACTCTTTGACAACATTTCCCCATTCCTCTCACCCCCTCCAAAAACACCCATTCTTTATGTTGAAGAGAATGGCTAAAAAGTCCCAGCAGGTTTCAACTGACGGCTTCAGTGGTTTTCCCATCACACTTCAATGTTATTAATAGAAAGGGGAGGGGCAATACATAATTTGGACAGGCGGAAAGTACCACTGTAACCACTTTCCTGACTTCACAGAAAAAGTCCTCTTGTTTTCATCTGTAAAATGGGAACTGCGTGAATACCATTCTTCTTTTCTTCAGCCTCCAAAGAAAAAACAGATGCAAAGCCTTTTATCAATTGCAAAACAGTATACAATGTGTGTTATTACTCACAGTTGTCTTACTGTGACCAAACACTTTATAAGCCTGTGGCAAGTCAGCCTTACTCTCAGGAAGTGGACAATATTTGGGGAAGGAGAAGCAGCAGGATCTTTCAGGACAGTAGCCTTGGTGGGTCCAAAAATTCCTTGAGCGAAAAGGGAGACAAAACTTTCTTCCTGCTTTGGGGTTTATCCTGTTAGTCTTTTCTCTCTTCACTCCTATTTTCTATGGAGAATTTCCTGGTTTTGGAGTTTGGGTGCGTTTTATGGAGAGGAGGCAGAACATCTTTAGCTCCAGCAGAATGAAAGGATACATGCAAAGGAACCTAGCACAGTATGTGGTACTCAGTTCCCCTTTAACTTGGCTTTATTCATTCACTCCTGGTAGGGCATTAATAAGGGATTTAGCCCCCTCCTATTGAAAACGATTAATTCAGGGAAGAGTTCAGGCAGTGTGGACAGATACAGTGTAGGCCAAGCCTGTTTCTAAGGCAGGAGCTGGGTAGGGAGGGTGAGAAGGGCGAGAAGAATAGGGAAATATGTGTCGTCTGTGTTGCTGCTGTTGCAACCACCAAAACAAACAAACAAGTGAAAAAAAAAAAAAAAAAAAGAATTGTCCATACCGGAAAGTGTGCTGTTTTGGAGGAGGCTGGGGAAAGTGTGGATGGCTCGAGTGGGTCCTGTTGGATTGAAGTCTGACAGTGGTGATTCCCTTCAACCAATGATCGGGGTGGGAGGGTACACACACACATACACACACACACACACCCCACACGCAGCACCAAGCCTCCGATTTCAGCGCTGGCAGGAGATAACCATTCTTAGCTCGCCTTTCCAGGGTTATTTTTGGCTGAGGCTGTTCGCTGATGGCAAAAGGTTTCAGCCCCCTCCCAAATCCCTCCCCATGCTTGTTCTAAAAAGAAACTGGTGCGTGTAGGCTGCACACTCCCAGGGAGACAGGGAGACGGGCCTGGCGCCGGAGAGGAACCCGGACTCTGCCCAAAGTCTCGCCGCCCGCCGGCTGTTTTCTGGCGGAGGGTGTGCCCCGGAGGGCGGCGATCGCGCGTGAAGGCTGGGGCCAGGCGCGGGTGCAGGCGTCACCGGGGTCGGGCTAGCAGGCCCTGGAATCAGGCTTTTGGGACACCCCGAAAGTGAGTCCAACTTGGGGAGAAACTGAGGACACCTCGGGCGGTCTGGCAGCGGAGAAGGTGGGCGGGAGAAAACTTTACAGGAAGGCAGAAGCAATCTCCGCCGAGGGAGTCAGCGAGCGGCCGCGTGGAGAGGAGGGGCGGGCGGTCCCCAGGCGGGCGGGCGCAGGGCGCAGGGTGCCGACCTGCTGGAGAGGGGGCCCGGGCGCGAGGCGGAGTCCCGGCACGCGGCCAGGCTGGTGGAGGCCCCCGGCAGGCTGCAGATTCCCTCCGGCCCCGGGAGCCACAGCAGGACCGGCCAGGAGGCACCACGGAGGGGAGCCCCATCCCGGTGCTGACAGTGCCCACCGTGCCCTACGAGGACTCGCGGCGGGCCGGCGGCGGGGTTCTGCGGCGACCTACCGGACTCTTCGAGGGCCAGCGCAACTACCT
This sequence comes from Pan troglodytes, assembly GCF_028858775.2. NCBI lineage: Eukaryota > Metazoa > Chordata > Mammalia > Primates > Hominidae > Pan > Pan troglodytes. The sequence goes on from NC_072418.2 coordinate 65,141,486, forward strand.
GCCCAAATTCATCCAGAGTGTGCTATCGTCCATTGACCTGCGCGACCGTCGGGGCTGCACCACGGTGGTGGGCAGCGACGGCAGGTACTTTAGCAGGACGGCCATCGAGATCGTGGGGCAGATGGCCGCGGCCAACGGGGTGAGTGTCCGGATGCCCCTCGCTTCCCGCCGCGCTGCCGCCATGCCCTCTCCTAGCCCTTGTCCCCCTGCTGCCTCCAGGCCCAGCTGGGAGGCCCCTGCCCGGCCCAGGCTTTGCTTCCTCACTCCCGCGTCCTCACCCTCCAGCGCCCCACTCCCACCGTGCTTGCAGCCTCCCCGGCGCACCCCGGACACTGGGTTCTATTAGTACCCACCGCCCCCAAAAGCCTTGAGGGGTGTCCGTCGTTCCTGGAGCCACTCCGGGCGCCCTGGACTCTTCTGCGACTCTGCACACATCCCGCACCTGCTCATTTTTCTTTTGGACATTCTCTTACCCGGCCCTGTAGATTCCAAGGCAGCTCCCAGTTTTCCATATTGTTCCCAATGCGTTCACTGCCCACAGTCCCCACACAAACTTCTTTCCCAGGCTCACAACATAGTCCCTCTGCCCCGTGCCCTTTTTGCAATAATCTGCCAGTCCCCTAAGTCTTAGCTCTGCCTATTTAACAGTAGTGGTGTCTCAGAACACACACACACACACACACACACACACACACACACACACACACGATCCCTGACATATTTGGCAAGAGTAGGCCCTGAAGGTTTTTAATATTTTGGTTCTTTAACCCAGTGGAATTACTGAATGATTTATTTAATTAGGGTAGGGATGGAGTGGATCCATTTGTTTGATGCTAAACAGCCTGAGCTCGCAGTTCCCAGGGGGCATATCTCTAAATGGTCTGAAACGAGATTTGCAGTGGTTTTCTTAATGCAATTCCCAACTTCTCTCCAAATGCCTTTTGACATTTGACAACATTTCATGCCTCTTCCCCTTTCACTTTTCATCCTTGTTTTCTCTCCCTTCTCCCATGACCTCGGTAGTCTTCTGCAATCCAGATTCTCAGACTTCGGGTTTTTCTCCCTCTGCCCCTTTCCTCTCTGTCCTATAACTAGAAGCACCTTTTGGCATAGACCCGTATCCCAGTTTCCTCTTTCCCAGGTCCAGCAGCATCTCAAGGACATCTACAAGAGGGATACCTAACTTCAGGGGTCTCTGAATGATATGTGGGAAACATCGTCTAAAAAAGTAATTTTATCCTTATTCATGCAACCAGACCCACACTCATAGAACTTTTCTTTAAGGGGAGTGTCTTGCAGATGTATAAATGAGTGTTAACATCTTTAAAAGCGAAACTGCACAATTCCCTGGCATTTGAATTCCCTCCTTCCTTCCCAACCCTCTCCTTTTCATTTTCTCATTTATTATTAAAAACATTTTTAAAAAATCTCCATGCTTCATATTTATCTACTATAATTCCTCCTTCTCGGTGTTGCAGGGATGGGGAAAGAGGATTTTTTAAAAAACACAATAAAAAGCAATTGGGAGAAACAGGGCCAATGGTGTTGGGGTGGGTAGTGGAATTGTGATTTTTGACTCCAGTAGACAATGATGCTGGATATATGGGGTTTGATTTCTCTCTGGCTCCTCACTTGAGATTGATGAAGTTTGGCTAGAATCAGGGAGTTGAAGAGAGGTTGACAAATGGTCTTTCACTCTTCTCTGACAGGCTGTTCCTGTGGAGAGATGGAGAATAATGAGCCTTGGGAGAGCTATGGGAGCTCTCATACTCCTTCCCGAGCCAATTTTTTAGGGAGTGAGAGAAACATGGCCTGTCCAATACTTGTTGTGGGTCAAGATATTTTTGAAGCTACGGTTGTTGATTTGCATGGGAAAATTATTATGTCTTATTATTTCTTGTCCCACTTTACCATAAGGGCTCCTCAGCTTCTTACTTCAATGGGTCTTCCATGACACACACACTTTATTAACTCTAAGAGTGGAATTTATTTTAACAGATAATTAGCAAGGTCAATATATGCTGAAAATAGAGTCAAATTAAACCTACTAGCTGTTATAAAGGACAGCTGACAAAATCCACATAGAAGCATCGACTCTTAAATAATCTGAAAGTACTACTTCTAAGAGGGGCGGGCATGGGTGAAGGGAATGGTGGACATGTTTCAGAATTTCAAATGCCAACTTTAACCAATCGTTTCCTCATTTTCTTCACCTTCTTGGGGGCTTATGCTAAAGTGAAGTGAATAGCCATAAGGCTGGCTTCAGGAGAAAGGTGGTCTAAAAGAACTGGATAATTATAAGCAAAATTGGTCTCGAATGATTGAAAATTGATGAGAATGTGCTTGTCTCCTGATTTGGCATCCTGAGTTAGACTCAGGAATACTGAACATGGATCCCAAAGGCTTTGGTCTTTTTTGATATCCTATTGGATAATCATAAGCAGGCTAGAAAAATAGGAAACTAGAATTTATTCTCTTTGAACTGACAAATCTGACCAGTGGGCTGCATTCTCTATATCTGAAAAATCTTGGTTTTGATTGAAAAAGTTAATTTTACGAAGCAATTTTCTTTTTTTAAATTAAATTTCATTTTTTTTTTGACACAGGGTCTCACTTTGTTGCCCAGGCTGGAGTGCAATGGTACAGTCTTGGCTCACTGTAGCCTTGACCTCCCCAGATTCAGGTGATCTTCCCACCTCAGCCTCCTGAGTAGCTGGGGCTATAGGTGCACGCCACTACGCACAGCTGATTTTTGTGTTTTTACTACTCATAGGGTTTCTCTGTTGCCCAGTCTAGTCTCAAACTCCTGATCTCAAGAGATCTGCCTGCCTTGGCCTCCTAAAGTGTCATGAACCACCATGCCCAGCCTACAAAGCAATGTTCTAGGAAAAACTACAGTTACTCTTTGATTATGTAATTGCTGGAGAAGAAAAGCATGGCATTTCTAAAATGATGAACTATATTACTTATATTTTAATATCTCATAAAGTTTGAAATAGACATTTCAAACATAAACATGTATAAAAATTTTTATAAATTATAAAATCAAAAACATTTTACAATTATTTTATTATAAAATTATTATAGAATCAAAAACATTATAAATTTAAACAACTTTTTTAAAAATTTATTTTGGGATTTCCCATGGAGTGATGGAGAATAATGAGCCTTGGGAGAGCTATGGCAGCTCTCATACTCCTTCCTGGGCCAACTTTTTTAGGAAATGGGAGAAATATACCCTGTTCAATGTTTATTGTGGGTCAGGATATTTTTGAAGCTATAGTTGTTGATTTGCTTCAAACTTTTAAAAAATTATTATAAAATTATGGGATGTAAAAAAATTTATTATAAAACTTTGAAATTTTCAAACTTTCAGAAAAGCAGAGAGATGAGATGAATGGCACTCACAGGCAAGCATAGAACATAGATTGTAAACATTTTGCTATATTTGTGTCATGACTATTTTTTGCTTGTGTTTGAAAGTATATTAAAGAAAATGATATTTTACCCCTAAATTCTTTAGTACAGATTTCTAAAAAAATAAGAACATTTTCCTGTATAGTTACAAAATCATCTTTTCAAACAAAATAAAAAATGGCTTTTTTATATCATTTATTACCCAGTCCACATTCAGATTTCCTCAATTATTATGAAATGTCCTTTTATTTTTTGAGACAAAGTCTTGCTCTTTCACACAGCCTGAAGTGCAGTGAAACAATCATAGCTCATTGCAGCCTCAAACTCCTGGGCTCAAGTGATCTTCCTGCCTCAGCTTCCTGAGTAGCTAGGACTAGAGGTGCACACCACCATGCCCAGCTAATTTATTGTTTTTGTAGAGATGGAGGTCTTACTACGTCGCCCAGGCTGGTCTCAAACTCCTGGCCTCAAGTGATCCTTCCAGCTTGGTCTCCCTGAAATATCTTTTGTGGCTGGTTTGTTCAAATTAGTTTCTTCTAATCAAGGGATACACATTGCATTTGATTATTTAGCTCAAGACTTTTTTAACCTGGAAAATACCCATACTCTTTGTTTATGTATTTATTTAGTGAAATTGACTTGTTGAAAAACTAGTCAGTTGTCCTGTAGAATATTTCCCCTTCTGGAATTTTCTGGTTGCTTTTTATGGTGTCATTTAACTTTTCACTCTGTTTTTTCCTGGTTAACTGGAAGTTAGTTCTAAAGGCTTTTAGGCCTGCTATAACAAAATACCAAAAACTGGATGACTTATAAAGAACAGAAATTTATTTCTCACAGTCCTAGAGGCTAGCAAGTTTAAAATCAAGGAGCATGTGGTTTTGATATCTGGTTAGGACCAACTTTCTGGTTCATAGATTGGCCTTCTTGCTGGGTCCTCACATAGTGGGAGAGACTAGCTAGCTCTCTGGGGCCTCTTTTATAAGGGCACTAATTCCAATCATGAAGCCTCTGTCCTTATGATCTAATGACCCCCTAAAGGCCCCACCTTTTAATACCAGCACCTTTGGGGTTAGGATGTCAACATATTGATTTGGGGAAGACATACACGTTCAGCCCATTGCAAGGTTTAGTTAGATTCAGGTTCAACTTCTTTTTTTAAAGACTATTTCATAGGCAATAATGTGTATTCACATCCCATCATTAGTGATGGTGAGATGATCGCAAGGTTAGGGTGATCACTGCCTATCTCCTCTGCTATATTCCCCCTTGGGTCAAGCCAGTAGTCTGTGACGTGAACTTTGTACCATGTGTATATTCAGTTATATTCTGTATCAATAGTTACTTGATTGTTTTAACATTTATTAATGATCCTTGCTTGAGTTGATTATTTCATTAGGGGTTTCAAAATGGTGAATTTCTAATTCTCTAATTCTATCTACATGTTTTAGCTGGCATTTTTCTATAAGCAGACCATTTTCTTCACAACTGTGTTATTTGGCTACCCTGAAACATAGTTCCTTCCGGGAAGGCAGAACATATGTTTATTTCTGTCTTTTAAAAATTACTGGTGTTTGGAGTGAAGATTAGGTGAGCTAAATACCTCCATAGGTGACAAATGAATTTTGTTTTGTCTCACTTTTGCTTTTTTGGATATCACTGTGGCTGCTTGGATTTTTATATTTAATTTGAATGGATTAGGGAATAAATGAGAAGATAGGTTTTATCTGTTTCTGTAGTTTTTATGTGGCTGTGTGAACTTACTTTTAAAAATTCCCAGAAATATTTTAATTCCCCTTTAAAGATATAAACTATGTCATACTATAAAGCAAAAGAAAAACCAATCATGTGAAGAGTAAATAGTACCGTTTAAACGAATTGTGGTTAAGCTTAGTTTGTAACTAATTAGTTTTTTATTTTCTTTCTACTTTTATCTGCTTCAGAGCCTCTTCAGTGGTTTAGATCTTCTATGTGTCAAATTATTCTAATCTCTTAAAAAGTTTAAGAGCTAAAATACAACACAATGGCTACAGGAATTCCCTTGTCCTTTTCTGGGTAGGTACACCTAAGGCAACTTCTTTTTCTCTTCTTTGTTCTCTTCTTCTTATTCTTAAGTCATCTACAATATTGGACAGATGACAGCACTATGCCTGCCTCAAGATGTTTCTGACTTTTTCTTTTTTTTTTTTTTTTTGAGATGGAATCTTGCTCTGTCACCCAGGCTAGAGTGCAGTGGCACAATCTTGGCTCACTACAACTTCTGTCTCCTGGGTTCCAGTGATTCTCCCAACTCAGCCTCCTGAGTAGCTGTGGTTACAGGCATGCACCACCACGCCTAGCTAATTTTTTGTATTTTTACTAGAGACGGGGTTTCACCATGTTGGCCAGGCTGGTCTTGAACTCCTGACCTCAAGGGATCTGCCTGCCTTGGCCTCCCAAAGTGCTGGGATTACACGTGTGAGCCACTGCACCCGGCCGTTTCTGACTTTTTCTAAAGTCTTCTTTCTCTGGAGATGACATTATATAATAGCACTGTTCAATAGAAGTTTCTTTGATGATGGAACTGTTCTATAATCTGCATTGTCCCAGCCACTAGCCATATGTGACTACTGTAACACTTGAAATGTGGCTAGAGCAACTGAAGAACTGAATTTTGCATTTTACTGAATTTTAATTAATTAAAATAGAAATGCAAATAACCATAAGTGGTTAGTAGCTACCATACTGGACAGCAAAGATCTATAATTCAGCATTTAAAATCGATTTTGTTTTGTTTTCAAAAATGGAGTCAGACTGTTACAACCCAAAAGAACTGTAGGTTAAATTAAGGTAAATCCCCAAATACTACATACACATTTGGGAAATCCAAACCAGATTTTTTCATGTGATAACCACACCCTCTTTTGACTTTAGCCTTGGAGGTAATGGAGTATGGCAGAAAAAACCCTGTATCAGCAGCTGGAAGACTCACCTTCCTTTCCTAGCTCTGCCATATATTGACCAAAAGAGTCAAAGTCCATTCAGATGGTTGAAGGGCCTTGGAATTTTGTTTTTGGTTTTCACATACAAGTTGGAGGGCAGATGCGTTAGCCTCTTGAAATACCCAGAGACCACTTGTTTCCTCATCTAAAAATCAGGTATGACAGGATCATTTAATTATCCTGGAAATCAGATGAAGCACTGCATATGAAAGCACTTTGTAACATCGATAGCACTGGGAAATGTAAAGACCTTTTACTGAAATATAAAGGTGTATGGTCAACTGAATATATCTCAGATAGTTAGGATTTGACTGTATATATTGAATATAACCTGTAGTGGGCCCCTTGGTAAACAGCTTACAGTTTTGTTGCAAGTTTTAGCCAAGAGAAAATTTATTTGTTGACTAGTCATGCCCTTTATTGGCCACATGATGAGCAGCCAAGATATTAACACACAGTGCACCTTGCAGAATTCAAGAATGTCTCAGTGTCTTGTGAACTAGGAAGCTGAAATGCAGTGGTATGCAGAAGGCTGGCTCAGTAGGAGCCTTGGGAGTGTCCTCCAGATAGATGTTTGTGCAGGTTGTGTTTGATTCCAGTTGGCCATGAAAAGCTGGTTGCTCTAAAGAATGAGAATATACTTGGTTTTGCATTTACTAGAACTATCTGGGGAACAAATCTTGGGGTGGAAGAAAGAAGGGAGGGAGGGAAAGCTGTGCTTCAATACCTAGGGCTTCTTTCCTGGAATGGATCTGAGAATCTGGGATTGGGTGGCTAATATCTCATCTCTAGAAGGGAGAAAGAACTGGGTGGTGATGGCTTTGTATTTTCTATTGGAGTTCACTAGAGAATAGGTGAATGGAATGGGCTGCTATGATCCAGACATTAGGGAGGACAGGTTTGTGATACATTAGAAAACTTGAATGAGCCCTTCTATGATTCTCTCTTCCCTCTTTCTGCTTCCCGTTCTTAATCACCATCTGCAGGTTGTGGAATTAGCAAATCTATTATGTGAGCAATAGCAAACTTACAGGAGCCCTTGGCTCCATCTATCTCCCTGTTTGTGTCAGTTCCTTCTGGATGCTTTTAGTCTGTGGTCTTCATTCACTCTTTTTATGGGGAAGTAAAAGGAGTGGGACAGATTATGAGAACAGCTGGGTCCTCCCAGTTGCTGGGGTGGTTATTTTAAGCTTTGTTTAATGTGTCCAGAGACCCAGATGGCATTTTTAACTAAGCTGCTTTATTAAATCTTGTGATAAAGCATAGTGATGTTTATTGAAAAGGCAGACACGCATCAGCAACATTATGCGTGAAACTTGCTCTAAGAATTTTCTATAAAACATCTGTTCTCTTTGAGCCTTTTGTGAACTCTGGAAGTTTGCTAGTTTCTATACAGACTTGAGGACAAGAAGTTGGAACCCACTTTTGGAGATGTCCAAGCATAGGTATTGGAATCATTAATCTTAACCCTCTCAGTTTTAAGGCCCCGGATACCCTTCTGTTAGACAACAGTAACATGAGCAAGCACTGTAATAACCTTTAAACAAGATGATTTGGAAATAATGGACAAGAAAAATTAGTATAAATTGTTTGGGGATTTTAAAATTAAAGATAAAAAGCTAGGGCTTCAATGACCTGTGCCAGCCTATAGCCTTAAGAGTCAATTTGCAAACACTCAAGATTTGGCCAATATGCCTCTACTACTTCTACTTAACACAGTCAAAGGGAAATTTTTAGATTCTTTCATCTGATTTGACTCTCTTAGTTACGAATAAGAGGATATCTAGAATATATATGTGACTTGTTAAAATGAAAATCCACCTTCTCTGAGTCTTCAAATATCTTTCATATCTTACATTTTTTAGTCACTTCAACTTTTGAAGTCATGTCTGTAGTTGTATGAAAAGAAAAATTTCAGGAACTTTCAACCTCAAAAGTTCTTTTTCTTAGTCTGAAGTCGTAGAAGCATTTGACTTTTACTTTCTCTTTTTAAGTTTGTACTAGTAGGTATTTTGTATAAATATAATATTTAATTATTGCCTTTGTATTCTTTTTCTCTAGTAAACATCCTGGTTTTTAGCTATCAATATGTAGTTTTACATTTAGGGATTTCTAATGGAAAGAGAAAGGAATCTGAAATCAGAGGACGAGAGTTGATTCTACTTGACCAAACACATACACAATACTGGAAGGAGAGTTTTACAACAAATATTTAATATCTATGACATGTAAAACGTTTTTTGAAATCAAGAAAATTCAAACAATTCAATACAAATATCATCAATAATAACACATGAACAGGTGGCCAACCTTATTAATAACCAGAGAAATATAAATTAAAACAATCCATCAACTTGTAAAAAAGATGAAATTACCCAGAGTTGGTGTAGGTGATGGAAAATTGTCATGTTTGTATACTGTTCATAGAAGTTAAATTGACATAACTTTTTGGTCAGGCAATTTGGAAGTATATATCTAAATTAATAGAGTAGTTTTCTAATAACCTGGGAATCTCTTAATCTAAGAATCTTTACTGTAGATTTTTCTAGAACAAATGTACAAACATCTCTGTACAAGGGTACTCACTGCAGCATTTTGCTAAGGAAAAACTCAGAAAAAATCTATATGTTCAACAGAGAACAGGTACATAATTTATGACACAACTGCACAATATACACCACTAAAATAAAGGATATAAATTTATATGTAGTATGAAAAAGATGTGAATGATAGCTTGTTGGTGAAAAACAGCAATGACTGGAATATTGTGTGTAACGTAATCCTGCTTTTCTGTTTATAATGTAGGCATAGAAAATAGGATTGAAAGGACATACTCTAGTCAACAGTGTATATAGCTTGGGTGGAGGGGGTGTATAATGGGGAAGGAGAGTCCCTTTTCCTATCTATTCCATATACATCTCTGGATTTAAAAGATCATACATGCATATGCATTACCTTCAAAATTAAAATGATAAAGACAAAAGGAGAAGCTTTGGATTTGAATCATGATACTACTGTTTGCAACTTCTATGACCGTGGGGAAGTCGCCTAGCCTCCTGGGGTTTATTTCCTCATTTATAAAAATAGGGAAAGTAATAATACTTGTCTACATATCTTCTAGGGTTGTTGGGAGGATTGAATGTGATAATGGGTTACAGCATTATGAATTATTTATTCATATAACACAATTATTATAAAAATATTTTGCTCTGATTAAAATAAAAGAAGGACGAGATCGTGTGTGTTTTTCAGTCCCAGTAGCTTTACTAACCAGAAAGCGCCTGCTGATGTGGTGATCACAGTTGCTTTGGTGCAGCTTCCTGTTGACTTTTGGCAATTCTCCACGCTGCTAGCTAAGGCTGAGGTGGCGACTGTGGAAGGTGTGATCTCCTCCCCCTCCCAGCACACATTTGTGTGCATACTCACACTCATGCACACACAAACACACACATGCACACTCTATCACAGTACATGAGGTGGCAGCAGCTGCTCCGGCATAGACTTTCACACAACATAAAGGGCTTTTTTGGTGTGGTCTGTGCATTATTTCCTGTTAAGTATGAGCTGAGTCAGTGCCATGCTTTTCCATCTGAAACCTTTCTGAGGCTCAGGCTGTGTTAAGAGCAAACCCTCTCCCCTCCATGCCCACCCCATGGCCCTCTACTGAAGCCAGATCATAATCTGCTCATTTCATGAGGATTTTCAAACCGAATGGACTGGGCCATGTGAGAGATCACTGAAAGGAACAGACCAAGCAGGGGCTAAGAGACTCCACGCTAATCTGCTGAGTCATCTGAAAATGCACAGCTGTGGCAGCTCACGGTGCTTTAAAGTACTTTGGCAGGATGTTTGTTCAGGGGGCCTGTTCCTGCAGCCCTGCTGAATGTTTGGTTAGGAGGCATAATCATTTTTTGGACAGGATCTCCCAAATGTAAGGTGATAGATGCTAATGTGGAATATAATACAGAAGATACAGCTTGGATGTCATAAATAACAATAAATTGTTAAATCTTGCTGAGTTGTAAATCTATGATTGCCAGAGGTCTTTAGTTCACTGGAACATAGTATGGGGGCAGGGGCACTTAGCAAATAGGCAGTTATTATTTTCCAACCAGACAGAAAGTGGTCTGATGAAATTTATCTAAAAAGGCATACACATGTATTTTAATTAATTGTGACAATTACTCAGAGAAAACACATGGCCCTAAAGAGGCTGAGGGTTTTTTTGTTCTACCTATAAATGTATATGTATATTCACCTATAGTCTACCTATGTATAAGTAAGAGAATGAGTTTTTGTTTTGGGGATATATATTTATACGTATCTATACAGACAGATATACACATACTTAAATTCTGTGTACCTATTAAGGTGCGGTGACAGATGGAAAGTATTTTTAAGCATTTAGATAGCTTATTCTATAGCATATGTGTGCATATAGCCCCCCCATAAAGCTTTGTCTCTTTTCTGGATATATTTAACAAGAGGCTAGAACAGAGTCCAAAATGTCAGAAATGTTTGAACATTCCATAGAAATGAAGGAGGTGTTTCCAAATGACCTATGTTTCTATGGCAATAAATAGAACTTGTGCTGCGTTGGATGGGTCAGGAGTAAGGAATATAAACAGTGTAAGTATGGCTATTCCAGGCAGAAATCTACCTTGTAAGAACAGCTTTGTGCAGTGAGCTCGACAACATTGATCAGTTAGCAGTCCGGTTCAGTACAACATTTATCAGGTAGCAAGACGGTTTGGCAGTGACAGTCGGAGACACAGATGGGGACAATCAAAGAAGATGCAGGTCAGGACAAGGATGCAGACATGTACCTGTCACTACCATGGACTTCAGCAGCTTCTTAGTGAGCAGGTTTATGATCAAAGAAGAAAGACATCGTTGATATGTAAGCATGTTACAATTAATTTGCTGTTTAGTTACTAGCAAACTACATCCAGTTTTTAGTTTTTAGGTTTTTTTTTCTTTTTTCTTTTTTGAAACAGGTTCTTGTTCTGTCATCCAGGCTGGAGTGCAGTCGTTATCCAAGCTCACTGCAGCCTTAAACTCCTGGGCTCCGTGGATCCTCCCACCTAAGCCACACAAGCAGCTGGGACTACAGGTGCACACCACCATGGCCAGCAAATATTACTTATTTTTTTGTAGAGATGAGGCCTTGCTGTATTGCCCAGGCTGCTCTTGAGCTCCTGGCAGTGTAGATATTTCCATGTTTATACAGATGATGGTGTAGATATTTCCATGTTTATACAGATGAGTGTGTAGATATTTCAATGTTTTTAAAGATGGCGGTGTAGATATTTCCATGTTTATAGAGATAGCGGTGTAGATATTTCCATGTTTCTAGAGACAGAGGTGTAGATATTTCCATGTTTATACAGATAGCGGTGTAGGTATTTCCATGTTTATACAGATCGCGGTGTAGATATTTCCATGTTTTTAAAGATAGCGGTGCAGATGTTTCCATTTTTATACAGGTAGCGGTGTAGATATTTCCATGTTTATACAGATGGCGGTGTAGATATTTCCATGTTTATTGAGATAGCGGTGTAGACATTTCCATGTTTATACAGATAGTGGTGAAGATATTTCCATGTTTATAGAGATAGCGGTGTAGATATTTGCATATTTATACATATAGAAGTGTAGATATTTCCATGTTTATAGTGATAGCGGTGTAGGTATTTCCATGTTTACAGTGATAGTGGTGTAGATATTTCCATGTTTATATGGATAGCGGTGTAGATATTTCCATGTTTATACAGATAGCGGTGTTGATATTTTCATGTTTATACAGATACCGGTGTAGGTATTTCCAAGTTGATACAGATAGCAGTGTAGATATTTCCATGTTAATACAGATGGCTGTGTAGATATTTCCATGTTTATAGAGATGGCGGTGTAGGTATTTCCATGTTTATACAGATACCAGTGTAGATATTTCCATGTTAATACAGATGGCTGTGTAGGTATTTCCATGTTTATAGAGATGGCTGTGTAGATATTTCCATGTTTATACAGATGGCAGTGTAGATGTTTCCATGCTCATGCAGATGGCGGTGTTGATATTTCCCTGTTTAAAGAGATAGCGGTGTAGATATTTCCATCTTTTCACAGATTGCGGTGTAGGTATTTCCATCTTTACACAGATAGTGGTGTAGATATTTCCCAGTTTACAAAGATAGCTGTGTAGATATTTCCATGTTTACACAGATTGCATTGTAGATATTTCCATGTTTACACAGATAGCGTTGTAGATATTTCCATGTTTATACAGATAGCGGTGTAGGTATTTCCATGATTATACAGATAACGGTGTAGATATTTCCATGTTTATACAGATAGCGGTGTAGATATTGCCATATTTATAGAGATAGCGGTGGAGATATTTCCATGTTTATACAGATTGTGATGTAGATATTTCCTTGTTTATACAGACAGCCATGTAGATATTTCCATGTTTATAGAGATAGCGGTGTAGACATTTCCATGTTTATACAGATGGCTGTGTAGATATTTCCATGTGTATAGAGATGGCAGTCTTGATATTTCCATGTTTATAGAGATGGCGGTGTAGATATTTCCAGGTTTATACAGAAGACTGTGTAGATATTTGCATGTTTATACAGATGGCGGTGTAGATATTTCCATCTTTATAGAGATAGCGGTGTAGATATTTCCATATTTATACAGATAACGGTGTAGATATTTCCATGTTTATACAGATAGCGGTGTAAATATTTCCATGTTTATACAGATCACGGTGTAGTTATTTCCATGTTTATAGATATAGCTGTGTAGATATTTCCATGTTTATACAGATAGCGGTTTAGATATTTCCATGTTTATACAGACCGCGGTGTAGATATTTCCATGTTTATACAGATGGCGGCACAGATATTTCAATGGATATGTAGATGGCGGTGGAGATATTTCCATGTTTATACAGATAGCGGTGTAGTTATTTCCATGTTTATATAGATAGCGCTGTAGATACTTCCATGTATATACACATGGCTGTGTAGATATTTCCATGTTTATACAGATGGCGGTGTAGATATTTCCATGAGTATACAGATAACTTTGTAAGTTTTTCCATGTTTATACAGATGGAGGTGTAGATATTTCGATGTTTATAGAGATAGCAGTGGAGATAATTCCATGTTTATACAGATAGCGGTGTAGATATTTCCATGTTTATACTGATCGCGGTGTAGATATTTCCATGTTTATTGAGATGGCGGTGTAGATATTTCCATGTTCATAGAGATAGCGGTGTTGATTTTTCCATGTTTATAGATATAGCGGTGTGGATATTTCCATGTTTATACAGATAGGGGTGTAGATATTTCCATGTTTATAGAGATGGCAGTGTAGATATTTCCATGTTTATACAGATCACGGTGTAGATATTTCCATGTTTATACAGATCGCGGTGTAGATATTTCCATGTTTATACAGATCATGGTGTAGATATTTCCATGTTTATACAGATTGCGGTGTTGATATTACCATGGTTATAGGGATAGCGGTGCAAATATTTCCACATTTATACAGATAGCGGTGTAGTTACTAGCATGTTTATACAGATAGCGGTGTAGATATTTCCATGTATATACAGATGTCTGTGTAGATATTTCCATGTTTAAACAGATGGTAGTGTAGATATTTCCTTGTTTATACAAATAGCGGTGTATTTATTTCCATGTTTATACAGATAGTGGTGTAGATATTTCCAAGTGTATACAGACGGCTGTGTAGATATTTCGATGTTTATAGAGATAGCAGTGGAGATATTTCCATGTTTATACAGATGGCGGTGTAGATATTTCCATGTTTATAGAGATAGCGGTGTAGATATTTCCATGTTTATACAGATAGTGGTTTAGCTATTTCCATGTTTATACAGACCACGGTGTAGATATTTCCATGTTTATACAGATAGCGGTGCAGAAATTTCCATCTTTCTACAGATGGCATTGTAGAAATTTCCATGTTTATACAGATGGCGGTGTTGATATTTCCATCTATACACAGATAACCGTGTAGATATTTCCATGTTTATACAGATGGCGGCGCACATATTTCCATGGATGTGTAGAAGGCGGTGTAGATATTTCCATGTTTATACAGATAGCGGTGTAGTTATTTCCATATTTACATAGATAGCGGTGTAGATATTACCATGTGTATACACATGGCTGTGTAGATATTTCCATGTTTATACAGATGGCGGTGTAGATATTTCCATGTTTATAGCGATAACTTTGCAAGTATTTCCATGTTCATACAGATGGTGGTGTAGATATTTCGATGTTTATAGAGATAGCAGTGGAGATATTTCCATGTTTATAGAGATTGCGGTGTAGATATTTCCATGTTTATAGATATAGCAGTGTAGATATTCCATGTTTTTACAGATATTGGTGTAGATATTTTCATGTTTACACAGATTGCGGTGTAGATATTTTCATGTTTATAGAGATGGAGGCGTAGGTATTTCCATGTATATAGAGATAGCAGTGTAGATATTTTCATGTTTATAGAGAAAGCGGTGTAGCTATTTCCATGTTTATAGAGATAGCGGTGTAGATATTTCCATATTTATACAGATAGCGGTGTAGGTATTTCCATGTTTATACAGATTGTGGTGTAGATATTTCCATGTTTCCACAGATGGCGGTGTAGATATTTCCTTGTTTATACAGACAGCGGTGTAGATGTTTCCATGTTTATACAGGTAGCGGTGTAGATATTTCCATGTTTACAGAGATAGTGGTGTAGATATTTCCATTTTGCACAGATTGCCGTGTAGATATTTCCATGTTTACGCAGATAGCTGTGTAGATATTTCCAAGTTTACAAAGATAGCTGTGTAGATATTTCCATGTTTACACACATAGCGTGGTAGATATTTCCATGTTTATATAGATTGCGGTGTAGGTATTTCCATGTTTATACAGATATCGGTGTAGATATTTTCATGTTTATCAGATGACTCTGTAGATATTTGTATGTTTACACAAATGGCGGTGTAGATATTTAAATATTTATACAGAAAGCGGTGCAGATATTTCCATGTTTATACAGATAACGGTGTAGATATATCCATGTTTATACAGATAGCGATGTAGATATTTCCATGTTTATACAGATAGTGGTGTAGATATTTCCATGTTTACAGAGATAGCGGTGTAGATATTTCCATCATTACACAGATTGCGGTGTAGATATTTCCATCTTTACACAGATAGCGGTGTAGATGTTTTCATATTTATACAGATCTTGGCGTAGGTATTTCCAACTTTCAACAGATGGCAGTTTAGATATTTCCATGTTCACACAGATGACAGTGTAGATATTTCCATGTTTATACAGATAGCGGTGTAGATATATCCATGTTCATGCAGATGGCGGTGTAGATAATTCCATGTTTATAGAGATGGCGGTTTAGATATTTCTATGTTTATAGAGATAGCGGTGTAGATATTTCTATGTGTATAGAGATGGCGGTGTTGGTATTTCCATATTTATGGCGATAGTTGTGTAGATATTTCCATGTTTATACAGATAGCAGTGTAGGTATTTCCATGTTTATACAGATAGCGGTGTTGTTATTTCCATGTTTATACAACAAGCGTTGTAGGTATTTCCATGTTTATACAGCTCGCGGTGTAGATATTTCCATCTTTGTACAGATGGCAGTGTAGATATTTCCATGTTTATACAGATGGCGGTGTATATATATTCAAGTTTGCACAGATAGCGGTCAAGATATTTCCATGTTTATAGAGATAGCGGTGTAGATATTTCCAGGTTTGTACAGATCGTGGTGTAGATATTTCCATCTTTATACAGATAGTGGTGTGGATACTAACATGTATATACAGACCGCGGTGTAGATATTTCCATGTTTACACACATAGCGTGATAGATATTTCCATGTTTATACAGATTGCGGTGTAGATATGTACATGATTATTCAGATAGCGTTGTAGATATTTTCATGTTTATACAGATTGCGGTGGAGATATTTCCATGTTTATAAAGACTGCGGTATAGATATTTCCATGTTTATACACATAGCGGTGTAGATATTTCCAAGTTTATGGAGATAGCGGTGTAGATATTTCCATTTTTGCACAGATTGCTGTGTAGATATTTCCATTTTACACAGATAGCTGGGTAGATATTTCCAAGTTTACACAGACAGCTGTGTAGGTATTTCCATGTTTACACAGATAGCATTGTATATATTTCCATGTTTCTACAGGTAGCGGTGTAGATATTTCCATGTTTATACAGATAGCGGTGTAGATATTTCCATGTTTATACAGATAGCGGTGTAGATATTTCCATGTTTATACAGATAGCGGTGTAGGTATTTCCATGCTCGCAGAGATAGCGTTGTAGATATTTCCAGGTTTATACAGATGGCTGTGTAGGTATTTCCATGTTTACACACATAGTGTGATAGATATTTCCATGTTTATACACATTGCAGTGTCGATATGTACATGATTATTCAGATAGCGGTGTAGATATTTTCATGTTTATACAGATTGCGATGGAGATATTTCCATGTTTATAGAGACTGCGGTATAGATATTTCCATGTTTATACAGATAGCGGTGTAGATATTTCCAAGTTTACGGAGAAAGCGGTGTAGCTATTTCCATTTTTGCACAGATTGCTGTGTAGATATTTCCATTTTTACACAGATAGCTGGGTAGATATTTCCAAGTTTACACAGATAGCTGTGTAGATATTTCCATGTTTACACAGATAGCATTGTATATATTTCCATGTTTATACAGGTAGCGGTGTAGATATTTCCATGTTTATACAGATAGCGGTGTAGATATTTTCATGTTTATACAGATAGCGGTGTAGATATTTCCATGTTTATAAAGATAGCGGTGTAGATATTTCCATGATTATACAGATAGCGGTATAGATATTACCATGTTTATACAGATGGCGGTGTAGATAATTCCATGTTTATAGAGATGGCAGTGTAGATATTTCCATGTATATTTAGATAGCGGTGTAGATATATCCATGTTCATAGAGATAACAGTGAGGATATTTCCATGTTTATACCGATAGCAGTGTAGATATTTCCATTTTTATAGAGATAGCGTTTTAGTAATTTCATATTTATACTGATAGCGGTGTAGATATTTCCATGTTTATACAGATTGCGGTGTAGATATTTCCACGTTTATACAGATGGCGGTGTATATATTTCCATCTTTCTACAAATGGCAGTGTAGATATTTCCATGTTTATAGAGATGGAGGTGTAGATAATTCCATGTTTATATAGATGACAGTGCAGATATTTTCTTGTTTATGTAGATGGCGTTGTAGATATCTCCATGTTTAAAGAGATGGCGGTGTATATATTTCCATGTTGATGGAGATAGCGGTGTAGATATTTCCATGTTTATAGAGATAGTGGTGTAGTTATTTCCATGTTTATAGAGATAGCGGTGTAGATATTTCCATGTTTCTACAGATAACTGTTTAGATATTTCCATGTTTGTACAGATGGCAATTGTAGATATTTCCATGTTAATACAGATCGCGATGTAGATATTTCCATGTTTATACAGAGAGCGGTATAGATATTTCCATGTTTTTACAGATATCGGTGTAGATATTTCCATGTTTACACAGATTGCGGTGTAGATATTTCCATCTTTCTACAGATGGCATTGTAGATATTTCCATGTTTATACAGATGGCGGTGTAGATATTTACATGTTCATATAGATGGTGGTGTAGATATTACCATGTTTATACAGATAGCGGTGTAGTTTTTTCCATGTTTATACAGATCGTGGTGAAGGTATTTCGATGTTTATACAGATCGCCGTGTAGATATTTCCATGTTTATACAGATCGCAGTGTAGATATTTCCATGTTTATACAGATAGCAGTGTAGATATTCCCATGTTTATACAGATAGCGGTGTAGATATTTCCAAGTTTATACAGATGGCGATGTAGATAATTCCATGTTTATAGACATGGCAGTGTAGATATTTCCATGTTTATTTAGATAGCGATGTAGATACATCCATGTTCATAGAGATAGCAGTGAGGATATTTCCATGTTTATACAGATAGCAGTGTAGATATTTCCATTTTTATAGAGATAGCGTTTTAGATATTTCATATTTATACAGATAGCGGTGTAGATATTTCAATGTTTATACAGATTGCGGTGTAGATATTGCCATGTTTATACAGATTGCGGTGTAGATATTTCCACGTTTACACAGATGGCGGTGTAGATATTTCCATCTTTCTACAAATGGCAGGGTAGATATTTCCATGTATATAGAGATGGCGGTGTAGATATTTCCATGTTTATATAGATGGCAGTGTAGATAATTTGTTTATGTAGATGGCGTTGTAGATATCTCCATGTTAAAGAGATGGTGGTGTATATATTTCTATGTTGATGGAGATAGCGGTGTAGATATTTCCATGTTTATAGAGATAGCGGTGTAGTTATTTCCCTATTTATAGGGATAGCGGTGTAGATATTTTCATGTTTATACAGATTGCGGTGGAGATATGTCCATGTTTATACAGATAGCAATGGAGATATTTCCATGTTTATACAGATAACTTTGTAAGTGTTTCCATGTTTATAAAGATGGCGGTGTAGATATTTCAATGTTTATAGAGATAGCAGTGGAGATATTTCCATGTTTATATAGATAGCGGTGTACATATTTCCATGTTTATACTGATCGCGATGTAGATATTCCCATGTTTATAGAGATGGCGGTGTAGATATTTCCATGTTCATAGAGATAGCGGTGTTGATTTTTCCATGTTTATAGAGATGGCGGTGTAGATATTTCCATCTTTATACAGATGGCAGTGTAGATATTTCCATGTTTATACAGGTAGCGGTGTAGATATTTCCATATTTATACAAATAGCGGTGTAGATATTTCCATGTTTCTACAGATTGCGGTGTAGATATTTCCCTGTTTATACAGACATCGGTGTAGATATTTCCATGTTTATACAGGTAGCGGTGTAGATATTTCCATTTTTACAGAGATAGCGGTGGAGTTATTTCCATCTTTGCACAGATTGCCGTGTAGATGTTTCCATGTCTATGCAAATATCTGTGTAGATAATTCCAAGTTTACACAGATAGCTGTGTAGATATTTCCATGTTTACACACATAGCGTTGTAGATATTTCCATGTTTATACAGACTGCGGTGTAGATATGTCCATGTTTATACAGATAGCGGTGTACATATTTTCATGTTTATACAGATAACGGTGGAGATATTTCCATGTTTATAGAGACAGCAGTATAGATATTTCCATGTTTATACTGATAACGGTGTAGATATTTCCATGTTTACAGAGATATCAGTGTAGATATTTCAATCTTTGCACAGATGGCTGTGTAGATATTTCCATTTTTACACACATAGTTGTGTAGATATTTCCAAGTTTACACACATAGCTGTGTAGATATATCCATGTTTACGCAGATAGCTTTGTAGATATTTCCAAGTTTATACAGATAGCGGTGTAGATATTTGCATGTTTATACAGATAGCGGTGTAGATATTTCCATGTTAATACAGATAGCGGTGGAGGTATTTCCCTGTTTATACAGATAGCGATGTAGACATTTCCATGTTTATAGAGATAGCGGTGTAGATATTTCCATGTTTATACAGATGGCTATTTAGATATTTCCATGAGTGTCCAGATGGTGGTGTAGTTATTTCCATGTTTATACAGATGGCGCTGTAGATATTTCCATGTTTATACAGATGGCAGTGTAGATATTTCCATGTTTATACAGATAGCGGTTTTGATATTTCCATGTTTACAGAGATAGTGGTGTAGGTATTTCCATCATTGCACAGAATGCGCTGTATGTATTGCCCAATATACCAAGATAGCGGTGTAGATATTTCCAAGTTTACACAGATAGCTGTGTAGATATTCCCATGTTTACAGAGATAGCATTGTAGATATTTCCATGTTTATACAGATTGCGGTGTAGTTATTTCCATGTTGATACAGATAGCCGTGTAGATAGTTTCATGTTTATGGAGATGGCCGTGTAGATATTTTCACGTTTATAGAGATGGCGGTGTTGATATTTCCATTCGTATAGAGATAGCGGTGTAGATATTTCCATGTTTACACAGATGGCGGTGTAGATATTTCCATGCTTATGCAGATGGCAGTGTAGATATATCCATGTTTATACAGATAGCGGTGGAGATATTTCCATATTTATAAACACATCGTTGTAGATATTTCCATGTTTATATGGATAACGGTGTAGATATATCCATGTTTATACAGATAGCAGTGTAGATATTTCCATGTTATACAGATAGTGGTGTTGGTATTTCCATGTTTATACAACTAGCATTGTAGATATTTCCATGTTTGTACAGATCGCGGTGTTGTTATTTCCATCTTTATAGAGATGGCTGTGAAGATATTTCCATGTTTTTACACATAGTGGTGTAGATATTTTCTTGTTTATACAGATGGTGGTGTATATATTTCCATGTTTATGGAGTTCATGTTGCAGATATTTTCAGGTTTATAGAGATGGCGGTGTAGATATTTGCACGTATATAGAGATGGCGGTGTAGATATTTCCATGTTTATAGAGATAGCGGTGTAGGTATTTCCGTGTTTATAGAGATGGCGGTGAGGGTATATTTTCTCAATGCAGATGGCTGTGTAGATATTTCCATGTGCTTACAGATTGCAGTGTAGATATTTCCATGTTTAAGCAGATGGTGGTGTCGATATTTCCATGTTTATAGAGATGACTTTGTAGATATTTCCATGTTTATACAGATGGTGGTGTAGGTATTTCCATGTTTATAGAGATAGTGGTGTAGATATTTCCATGTTTATACAGATAGCGGTGTAGGTATCTCCATGTTTATAGAGATAGCGGTGCAGATATTTCCATATTTATACAGATATTTTTGTAGATATTTCTATGTTTATACAGATCGCGGTGCAGATATTTCCATGTTTATAGAGATGGCGGTGTAGATATTTCCATGTTTATACAGATATCGGTGTAGATATTTCCTTGTTTATACAGATAGCGGTGTAGATATTACCATGTTTACTCAGATAGCGGTGTAGATATTTCCATCTTTGAACAGATTTCGGTGTGGATATTTCCATGTTTATTCAGATAGCGTTGTAGATATTTCCTTGTTTACACAGATAGCTCTGTAGACATTTCTATGTTTACACAGATAGCATTATAGATATTTCCATGTTTATAGAGATAGTTGTTTAGGTATTTCCATGTTTATACAGATAGCTGTGTTGTTATTTCCATGTTTATACAGATAGCGGTGTAGATTTTTCCATGTTTATGGAGATGGCGGTGTAGATATTTTCATGTTTATAGAGATGGTGGTGTAGATATTTCCATTTTTATAGAGATGACTGTGTAGATATTTCCATGTTTATACAGATGGTGGTGTAGATATTTCCATGTTTATACAGATAGCGGTGGAGATATTTCCTAGTTTACAGAGATCGTGTTGTAGATGTTTCTATGTTTATACAGAGAGCCGTGTAGTTACTTCCATGTTTATACAGGTAGCGGTGTTCATATTTCCATGTTTATACAGATCGTGGTGTAGATATTTCCATTTTCCTCAGATGGCAGTTTAGATATTTCCATGTTTATACAGATGTCGGTGTAGATATTTCCATGTTCATTCAGAAGGCGGTATAGATATTTCCGTGTTTACAGAGATGGCGGTGTTGATAATTCTATGTTTATAGAGATAGCGGTGTAAATATTGCCATGTGTATGGAGATGGGGGTGTAGGTATTTCCATGTTTATAATGACAGTGGTGTAAATATTTCCATGTTTATTCAGATAGTGGTGTAGGTATTTCCATGTTTATACAGATGTCGGTGAAGATAGTTCCATGTTTATGGAGATGGCCATGTAGATATTTCCATGTTTATACACATGGCAGTGTAGATATTTCCATGTGTATACAGATGGCAGTGTAGGTATTTCCATGTTTATACAACTGGAGGTGTAGATATTTCCAAGTTTATACAGATAGCGGTGTAGATATTTCCATGTTTCTACAGATAGCGGTGTAGATATTTCCATGTTTATACAGATAGCTGTGTAGGTATTTCCATGTTTATAGAGATAACGGTGTAGATATTTCCATGTTTATACCGATGTCAGTGTAGATATTTCCATGTGTATAGAGATGGCAGTGTAGATATTTCCAGGTTTATACAGATGGAATTGTAGATATTTCCATGTTTATACAGATGACTGTGTAGGTATTTTCATGTTTTTACAGATAGCCGTGTGGTTATTTCCAGGTTTATACAGATAGCAGTGTAGATATTTCCATGTTTATACAGATGGCTGCGTAGATATTTCCAAGTTTATGCAGATGGCAGTGTAGATATTTCCATGTTTATCAAGATAGCAGTGTAAATCTTTCCATCTTTGCACAGATTGCGGTGTAGATATTTCCATGTTTACACAGATAGTGTTGTAGATATTTCCATGTTTATACAGATAGCGGTGTAGATATTTCTATGTTTATAAAGATAGCGGTGTAGATGTTTCCATCTTTATACAGATAGCGGTGTAGATATTTCCATGTTTATACAGATGGCTGTGTAGGTATTTC
This sequence comes from Pan troglodytes, assembly GCF_028858775.2. NCBI lineage: Eukaryota > Metazoa > Chordata > Mammalia > Primates > Hominidae > Pan > Pan troglodytes. The sequence continues at coordinate 65,164,606 of NC_072418.2, forward strand.
CATGTTTATAGAGACAGCGGTGTAGATATTTCCATGTTTGTACAGATGGCAGTGTACATATTTCCATGTGTATACAGATGGCAGTCTAGATATTTCCATGTTTATATAGATGGAGGTGTAGATATTTCCATGTTTAAGAAGATGACAGTGTAGATATTTCTATGTTTTTACTGATGGTGGTGTAGATATTTCCATGTTTATACAGGGAGTGGTGTGGCTATTTCCATGTCTATACAGATAGCAGTGTAGATATTTCCATGTTTATAGAGATGGCTGTGCCGATATGTCCGTGTTTACACTGATGGCCATGTAAATATTCCATCTTTATACAGATAGTGGTGTAGATATTTCCATGTTTATACAGATGACTGTGTAGGTATTTCCATGTTTATAGAGATGGTGGTGTAGATATTTCCATGTTTATAGAGATAGCCATGGAGATATTTCCATGTTTATAAAGATAGCAATGTAGATATTTCCATGTTTATACAGATAGCGGTGGAGATATATTCATGTTTATACAGATAGTGTTGCAGATATTTCCATGTTTATAGAGATAGCTGTGTACATATTTCCTTGTTTACACAGATAGTGGTGTATATATTTCCGTGTTAACACAGATAGTGTTGTAGACATTTCCATGTTTATACAGATAACGGTGTAGATATTTCCATGTTTATACAGATCGTGGTGTAGATATTTCCATGTTTATACAGATAGCGGTGTAGATATTTCGATGTTTATAGAGATAGCAGTGTAGATATTTCAATATTTATAGAGATAGCAGTGTATATATTTCCATATTTATAAAGATAGCGGTGTAGATATTTCCATGTTTATACAGATAGCGTTGTAGTTATTGCCATGTTTATACAGATGGCGGTGTAGATAATTCAATGTTAATACAGACGGCGGTGTAGATATTTCCTTGTTTATACAGATAGCCGTGTAGATATTTCCATCTTTATATAGATAGCGGTGTAGATATTTCCATGTTTATACAGATAGTGGTGTAGATATTTCCATGATTATACAGATAGCGGTGTAGATATTTCCATATTTATAAAGATAGCGGTGTAGATATTTCCATGTTTGTACAGATAGCGGTGTAGATATTGCAATGTTTATACAGATGGCGGTGTAGATATTTCCATGTTTATACAGATAGTGCTGTAGATATTTCCATGTTTACACAGATAGCCTTGTAGATATTTCCATGTTTATACAGATGGCGGTTTAGATATTTTCATGTTTATAGAGATGGCTGTGTAGATATTTCCATGTTTATAGAGATTTCAGTGTAGATATTTCCATGTCTATCGAGATAGCGGTGTAGCTATTTCCATGTTTATAGAGATAGTGGTGTAGATATTTCCATGTATATACAGATACCGATGTAGATATTTCCATGTTTATACAGATAGCAGTGTAGACTTTTCCATGTTTATGCTGCTTACGGTGTAGATATTTCCAACTTTATTCAGATGGCAGTGTAGATAATTCCATGTTAATACAGAGAGTGGTTTGGATATTTCTCTGTTTATACAGATGGCTGTGTAGATAGTTCCATGTTTCCGGAGGTGACAGAATAGATATTTTCATGTTTATAGAGATGCCGGTGTAGATATTTCCATGTTTACAGAGATTGCGGTTAAGATATTCCCATGTTTATAGACATAGCATTATGGGTGATTCCATGTTTATAGAGATAGCGGTGGAGATATTTCCATGATTATACAGATGGCTTTGTAGATATTTCCATGTTTATGCAGATGGCGGTGTAGATATTTCCAAGTTTATAGAACGGCGGTGTAGGTATTTCCATGTTTATAGAGATAGCGGTGTAGATATTTCCATGTTTACACAGATAGCGGTGAAGGTATTTCCATGTTTACACAGATAGCATTGTAGATATTTGCATGTTTATAAAGATAGCGGTGTAGATATTTCCATGTTTATACAGATAGCGAAGTAGATGTTTCCATATTTGCACTGATTGCGGTGTAGATATATACATCTTTACACAGATAGCGGTGTACATATTTCCAGCTTCACACAGATAGCTGTTTAGATATTTCCACGTTTACACAGACAGTGTTGTAGGTATTTCCATATTGATACAGATAGCGGTGTAGATATCTCCATGTTTATAAAGATAGCAGTGTTGATATTTCCATGTTTATACAAATGGCGGTGGAGCTATTTCCATGTTTATACAGACAGCGATGTAGATATTTTCATGTTTATACACACAGCGGTGTAGATATTTCCATGTTTAAAGAGATAGCGGTGTAGATATTTCCATGTTTATACAGATAGCGGTGCAGATATTTCCATGTTTATACAGATATCGGTGTAGATATTCCCATGTTTATACAGATAGCGGTGCAGTTATTTCCATGTTTTTACAGATAGCGGTGTAGATACTTCTATGTTTATACAGATTGCGGTGTACGTATTTCCATGTTTATAGAGATAGCTGTGCAGATATTTCCATGGTTATGCAGTTGGCTGTGTAGATATTTCCATGTGTATACAGATGGCAGGGTAGATATTTCCATGTTTATACAGATTGAGGTGTAGATATTTCCATGTATATACATATGACTGTGTAGATATTTCCATGTTTTTACAAATGGCGGTGTAGATATTTCCATGTTTGTACAGATAGCGGTGTAGATATTGCCATGTTTATACAGATGGCGGTGTAGATATTTCCATGTTTATAGAGATAGTGGTGTAGATATTTCCAAGTTTATACAGATAGTGGTGTAGATATTTCCATGTTTGTACAGATAGCTGTGTAGATATTTCCATGTTTATACAGATTGCTGTTTAGGTATTTCCATGTTTACAGGGATAGCGCTGTAGATATTTCCAAGTTTATACAGATGACTGTGTAGATATTTCCATGTGTATACAGATGGCAGTGTAGATATTTCCATGTTTATACAGATGGAGGTGTAGATATTTCCATGTTTATACAGATTACTCTGTAGGTATTTTCATATTTTTACAGATGGCAGTGTAGTTATTTCCATGTTTCTACAGATAGCGGTGTGACTATTTCCATGTTTATACAGATAGCGCTGTAGATATTTCCACGTTTATAGAGATGACTGTGTAGATATTTCCATGTTTATACAGATGGCAGTGTAGATATTTCTATGTTTATTCAGATATTGGTGTGGATATTTCCATGTTTATACAGATGACCCTGTAGATATTTCCATGTTTATACAGATGGCCGTTTAGATATTTCCATGTTTATAGAGATAGCCATGTTGATATTTCCATGTTTATACAGATAGTGGTGTAGATATTACCATGTTTATAACAGATAGTGGTGTAGATATTTCCATATTTATACAGATAGCAGTGTAGATATTTACATGTTTATACAGATGGCGGTGTAGGTATTTCCATGTTTATACAGATGGCGGTGTAGATATTTCCGTGTTTATACAGGTGGCAGTGTAGATGTTTCCATGTTTATAGGGATAGCGGTGTAGGAATTTCCATGTTCACAGAGATATCGGTGTAGATATTTACATATTTGCGCAGATTTCAGTGTAGATATTGCCATCTTTACACAGATAGCGGTGTAGATATTTCCAAGTTTAGACAGATAGCGGTGCAAATATTTCCATGTTTACACAGATAGCATTGTAGATATTTCCATGTTTCTACAGATAGCGGTGTAGGTATTTTGTTGTTGATACAGATAACGGTGTAGATATATCCACGATTATAAAGATAGCGATGTAGATATTTCCACGTTTATGCTGATAGCGTTGAAGATATTTCCACGTTTATACAGATAGCGGTGTAGGTATTTCCACGTTTTACAGATAGCGGTGTAGATATTTCCATCTTTATACAGATAGCGGTGTAGATATTTCCATGTTTATACAGACGGCGGTGTAGATAATTCCATGTTAAAACAGATGGCGGTGTAGATATTTCCATGTTTATACAGATAGCGGTGTAGATATTTCCATGTTTACAGTGATAGCGGTGTAGATATTTCCATCTTTGCACAGATATCGGTGCAGATATTTCCAACTTTACACAGATAGCATTGTAGATATTTCCAAATTTACACAGATAGCTGTGTAGATATTTCCATGTTTACACAGATAGCCTTGTAGATAATTCCATGTTTATACAGATGGCGGTGTAGATATTTTCATGTTTATAGAGATGGTGGTGTAGATATTTCCATGTTTATAGAGATTGCGGTGTAGGTATTTCCATGTTTATAGAGATAGCGGTGTAGGTATTTCCATGTTTATAGAGATAGTGGAGTAGATATTTCCATGTTTATACATACAGCTGTGTTGATATGTCCATGATTAAAGAAATGGCGGTGTAGGTATTTCCATGTTTATAGAGATATTTGTGTAGATATTTCCATGTATATACAGATAGCGATGTAGATATTTCCATGTTTATACAGAGAGCGGTGTTGGTATTTCCATGTTTATACAGATAGCAGTGTAGATATTTCCATCTTTATACAGCTTACGGTGTAGACATTTCCAACTTTATTCAAATGGCAGTTTAGATAATTCCATGTTTATACAGAGAGTGGTTTGTGTATTTCTGTGTTTATACAGATGGCGGTGTAGATAGTTCCATGTTTCCGGAGATGACAGTATAGATATTTTCATGTTTATAGAGATGTCGGTGTAGATATTTCCATGTTTATAAAGATTGCGCTTAAGATATTTCCATGTTTATAGACATAGCAGTGTAGGTGTTTCCATGTTTATAGAAATAGCGGTGTAGACATTTCCATGTTTATAGAGATGGCTTTGTAGATATTTCCATGTGTATACAGATGGCAGTGTGGATATTTCCATGTATATAGGGATGGTGGTGTAGATATTTCCATGTTTATGCAAATGACTGTGTAGATATTTGCATGTTTATACAGATGGCGGTGTAGATATTTCCATGTTTATGCAGATGGCGGTGTAGTTGTTTCCAAGTTTATAGAACGGCGGTGTAGATATTTCCATGTTTATGGAGATAGTGGTGCAGATATTTCCATGTTCATAGAGATAACGGTGTAGTTATTTCCATGTTTATAGTGATAACGGTGTAGATATTTCCATGTTTATACAGATAGTGGGGTAGATATTTCCATGTTTATACAGATAGCGATGTAGATATTTCCATACTTAAACAGATAGCTGTGTAGATATTTCCATGTTTATAGAGATAGCGGCGTAGATATTTCAATGTTTATAGAGACGACTGTGTAGGTATTTCCATGTGTGTACAGATGGCAGTGTAGATATTTCCATGTTTATACAAATAGCGGTGTAGAGATTTCCAAGTTCATACTGATGGCGGTGTAGATATTTCCATGTTTATGCAGATCGCTTTATAGATATTTCCATGTGTATACAGATGGCGTTGTACGTATTTCCATTATTTATACAGATGGAGGTGAAGATACTTCCATGTTTCTACAGATGACTGTGTAGATATTTCCATATTTTTACAGATGGCGGTGTAGATATTTCCATGTTTATACAGATAGTGGTGTGGCAATTTCCATGTTTCTACAGATAGCAATGTAGATATTTCCATGTTTAAAGAGATAGCTGTGTAGATATTTCCATGTTAATACAGATAGCAATGTAGATATTTCCATGTTTATAGAGATTGCGGTGTAGATATTTCCATGTTTATACAGATAGAGGTATAATTATTTCCATGTTTATACAGATGACTGTGTATGTATTTCCATGTTTATACAGATGGCGGTGTAGATATTCCCACGTTTATTGAGATAGTGGTGTAGATATTTCCATATTTATACAGATAGTGGTGTAGTTATTTCCATGTTTATACAGATAGCGGTGTAGTTATTTCCATGTTTATACAGATGGTGGTGTATATGTTTCCATGTGTATACAGATGGCGTTGTCGATATTTCCATGTTTATAGAGATACCCATGTAGTTATTTCCATGTTTATACAGATAGTGGTGTTGACATTTCCATGTTTATAGAGATAGCGGTGTAGATATTTCCATATTTATACAGATAGCGGTGTAGTTATTTCCATGTTTATACAGATAGCAGAGTAGTTATTTCCATGTTTATGCAGATGGTGGTGTATTTATTTCCATGTGTATACAGATGGCGGTGTAGATATTTCCAGGTTTATAGAGATTGCTGTGTAGGTATTTCCATGTTTATAGAGATAGCGGTGTAGATATTTCCATATTTATACAGATAGCCGTGTAGATATTTCCATGTTTATTCAGATGGCGGTGTAGATATTTCCATGTTTATACAGATAGTGGGGTAGTTATTTCCATGTTTATACAGATGGTGGTGTATATATTTCCATGTTTATACAGATGGCGGTGTAGATATATCCATGTTTATGGAGATAGCTGTGTAGACCTTTCCATGTTTATAGAGATAGCGGTGTAGATATTTCCATATTTATAGAGATAGCCGTGTAGATATTTCCATGTTTATTCATATGGCGGTGTAGATATTTCCATGTTTATACAGATAGCGGTGGAGATATTTCCATGTTTACACAGATATCTGTTTAGATATTTCCATGCGTATACAGATAGCAGTGTAGATATTCCCATGTTTGTACAGATGGAGGTGTAGATATTTCCATGTTTATTCAGATGACTGTGTAGATATTTCCATGTTTTTACAGATGGCGGTGTACTTATTTCCATGTTGATACAGATAGCGGTGTGGCTATTTCCATGTTTATACAGATACCGATGTAGACATTTCCATGTTTATAGAGATGGCTGTATAGATATTTCCATGTTTATACAGATGGCAGTGTAGATATTTCCATGTTTTCACAGATAGTGGTGTAGATATTCCATGTTTATACAGATGACTGTGTAGTTATTTCCATGTATGTACAGATGGCAGTGTAGATATTTCCATGTTTATAGAGATAGCCATGTAGATATTTCCATGTTTCTACAGATAGCGGTGTAGACATTTCCATGTTTATAGATATAGTGTTGTAGGTATTTCCATATTTATACAGATAGCTTTGTAGATATTTCCAAGTTTATACAGATAGCGGTGTAAGTATTTCCATATTTATATAGATAGCGGTGTAGGTATTTCCATGTTTATACAGTAAGCGGTGTAGATATTTCTATGTTTATACAGACAGCGGTGTAATTATTTCCAAGTTTATGCAGATGACTGTGTATATATTTCAATGTTTATACAGATCTCGGTGTAGATATTTCCATGTTTATAGAGATAGTGTTGTAGATATTTCCATGTTTATAGAGATAGCGGTGTAGATATTTCCATATTTACAGATAGCCTTGTAGATATTTCCATGTTTATTCAGATGGCGGTGTATATATTTCCATGTATATAGAGATAGCGGTGTGGCTATTTCCATGTTGATGCATTGGGCAGTGTAGATATTTCCATGTTAATACAGATAGCGATGTAGATATTTCCATGTTTATAGACATAGCGGTGCAGATATTTCCATGTTTATACAGATAGCGGTGCAGATATTTCCATGTTTATACAGATAGCGATGTAGATATTTCCATGTTTATACAGATAGCGGTGGAGTTAGTTCCATGTTTATACAGATAGCGGTGGAGATATTTCCATGTTTATACAGATGGCGGTGTAGGTATTTCCAAGTTCATACAGATGGCGGTGTAGATACGTCCATGTTTATAGAGATAGCGGTGTAGATATTTCCATGTTTATACTGAGAGCGGTGTAGGTATTTCTATGTTTATACCGATGGCTGTGTAGATATTTCCATGTGTATACAGATGTCAGTGTAGATATTTCCATGTTTATACAGATGGAGGTTTAGATATTTCCATGTTTATACAGATGACTGAGTAGATATTTCCATTTTTTTACCGATGGCGACGTAAATAATTCCATGTTTATACAGATAGCGGTGTGGCTATTTCCATGTTTATACAGATAGTGATGTAGATATTTCCATGTTTACAGAGATAGCGGTGGAGATATTTCCATGTTTATACAGATAGTGGTGGAGATATTTCCATGTTTATAGAGATGGCGGTGTACATATTTCCAAGTTCATAATGATGGCGGTGTAGATATTTCCATGTTTATACAGATAGCGGTGCAGATATTTCCATGTTTATACAGATAGCGATGTAGATATTTCCATGTTTACAGATAGCGGTGGAGATATTTCCATGTTTATACAGATAGTGGTGTTTGTATTTCCATGTTTGTACAGATTGCGTTGGAGATATTTCCATGTTTATACAGATAGAAGTGTAGATATTTCCATGTTAATACAGATAGTGGTGGAGATATTTCCATGTTTGTACAGATAGCGATGTAGATATTTCCATGTTCATAGAGATAGAAGTGTAGATATTTCCAGGTTTATGGAGATAGCGTTGTAGACATTTCCATGTTTATACAGATAGTTGCGTAGATATTTCCATGTTTATAGAGATAGCGGTGTGGATATTTCCATTCTCATACATATAGCCGTGTAGACATATGGATGTTTATTCAGATGGTGGTGTAGATATTTCCATGTTTATACAGATGGAGGTGTAGATATCTTCCATGTTTACACAGATGACTTTGAAGATATTTCCATGTTTTTACAGATGGCGGTGTAGATATTTCCATGTTTATACAGATAGCCTTGTGGCTATTTCCATGTTTATACAGATAGCGATGTAGATATTTCCATGTTTATAGAGATGGCTATGTAGATATTTCCATGTTTATACACATCGCGGTGTAGATATTTCCAAGTTCTTAGAGATAGCCATGTAGATATTTCCATGTAGATATAGATAGCGGTGTAGATATTTCCATGTTTATAGAGAAAGCGGTGTAGATATTTCCATATTTATACAGAGAGCAGTGTAGATATTTCCAAGTTTATACAGATAGCGGGGTAGATATCTCCATGTTTATACAGATGGCAGTGTGGCTATTTCCATGTTTATGCAGATAGCGATGTAGATATTTCCATGTTTATAGAGATGGCTTTGTAGATATTTCCATGTTTATACAGATGGCAGTGTAGGTATTTCAATGTTTACACAGATAGTGATGTAGATATTTCCATGTTTATACAGATAGCGGTGTATATATTTCCATGTTTATACAGATACCATTGTAGATATTTCCATGTTTATGCAGATAGCGCTGGAGATATTTCCATATTTATGCAGATAGCGGTGGAGGTATTTCCATGTTCATAGATATGGCGGTGTAGATATTTCCGTGTTTATACAGATGGCTGTGGAGATATTTCCATGTTTATACAGATAGTGGTGTAGATATTTCCATGTTTATACAGATGACTGTGTAGGCATTTCCATGTTTATTCAGATGGCGTTGTAGATATTTCCATGTTTATAGAGATAGCCATGTAGATATTTTGATGTTTATACAGATAGCTTTGTGGACATTTCCATGTTTATATAGATAGTGGTGTAGTTATTTCCATATTTATACAGCTAGCGGTGTAGGTATTTCCATGTTTATACAGATATCGGTGTAGATATTTCCATGTTTATACAGATAGCTGTGTAGATATATCCATGTTTATACAGACCGAGGTGTAGATAATTCCATGTTTATACAGATAGCGGTGTAGATATTTCCATGTTTATACAGATAGCAGTGTAGATATTTCCATATTTACAGAGATAGAGGTGTAGATATTTCCATATTGGCACGGATTGCGGTGTAGATATTTCCATCTTCACACTGATAGCGGTGTACATTTTGGCATGTATACACAGACAGCTGTGTAGATATTTCCATGTTTACACAAATAGTGCTGTAGATATTACCATGTTAACACAGATAGCTGTGTAGATATTTCCAGGTTTGCACAGATTGCGGTGTAGGTATTTCCAACTTTCCACAGATAGCAGTGTAGATATTTCCATCTTTACACAGATAGTGGGGTAGATATTTCCATGTTTATACACATTGCGGTGTAGATATTTCCGTGTATACTCAGATAGTGTTGTAGATATTTGCATGTTTATACAGATAGCGGTGGAGGTATTTCCATGTTTATACAGATAGCGGTGTAGATATTTCCATGTTTATACAGATAGCAGTGGAGATATTTCCATCTTTATACTGATGGCGGTGGAGATATTTCCATGTTTATAAAGATGGCAGTGTAGATATTTCCATGTTTTCACAGATGGTGGTGTAGATATTTCCATGTTTATACAGATGACTCTGTAGTTATTACCATCTTTATACAGATGGCGGTTTAGACATTTCCATATTTATAGAGATAGCCGGGTAGATACTTCCATGTTTATACGGATAGCGGTGTAGACATTTCCATGATTGCAGAGATAGCGGTGTAGATATTTCCATATTTATACAGATCGTGGTGTAGATATTTGCGTGTTTATACAGATAGCGGTGTAGATATTTCCATGTTTATACACATAGCGCTGTAGATATTTCCATGTTTATAGAGATAGCCATGTAGATATTTCCATGTTTATACAGATGGCGGTGTAGATATTTCCATGTTTATAGAGATAGCCATGTAGATATTTCCATTTTTACACAGATGGCGGTGGAGATATGTCCAGGTTTATAGAGAGAGCGGTGTAGAGATTTCCATGTTTATACAGATAGCTGTGTAGATATTTCCATGTTTATAGAGATAGCGGTGTAGATATTTCCATATTTATACAGATATCCATGTAGATATTTCCATGTTTATTCAGATGGCCGTGTAGTTATTTCCATGTTTATACAGATGGCGTTGTGGCTATTTCCATGTTTCTACAGATGGCAGTGTAGATATTTCCATGTTTATACAGATAGCGATGTAGGTATTTCCAAGTTTATACAGATAGCGGTGTAGATATTTCCAAGTTCATAGAGATAGCGATGTAGGTATTTCCAAGTTTATACAGATAGCGGTGTAGATATTTCCAAGTTCATAGAGATAACGGTGTAGATATTTCCATGTTTATACAGATAGCGGTGTAGGTATTTCCATGTTTATTCTGATGGCGGTGTAGATATTTCCAAGTTCATACAGATGGCGTAGTAGATATTTCCATGTTTATACAGATAGCAGTGTAGATATTTCCATGTTTACAGATAGCGGTGTAGGTATTTCCATGTTTACAGAGATAGCGGTGTACATATTTCCATGTTTATACAGATGGCTGTGTAGCTATTTCCATGTGTATACAGATGGCAGTGTAGATATTTCCATGTTTATACAGATGGATGTGTAGATATTTCCATGTTTATACGGATGACTGTGTACATATTTACAAGGTTTTACAGGTGGCGGTGTAGATATTTCCATGTTTATACAGATATCGGTGTGGCTATTTCCATGTTTGTACAGATAGCGATGTAGATATTTCCATGTTTATATTGATGGCTGTGTAGATATTTCCATGTTTACATAGATAGCCATGTAGATATTTCCATGTTTATACAGATAGCGTTGTAGATATTTCCATGTTTACAGAGATAGGGTTGTAGATATTTCCATGTTTACACAGATAGCGTTTTAGATATTTCCATGTTTATAGAGATAGCGGTGTAGATATATCCATGTTTATACATATAGAGGTGTAGTTATTTCCAGTTTATAGACACAGCGGTGAAGATATTTCCATGTTTATACAGATGGCTGTGTAGATATTTCCATGTGAATAGAGATGGCGGTGTAGATATTTCCATGTTTATAGAGATGGTGGTGTAGATATTTCCATGTTTATGCAGATGACTGTGTAGATACATGCATGTTTATAGAGATGGCGGTGTAGACATTTGCATGTTTATAGAGATAACGGTGTAGATGTTTCCATGTTTATAAAGATAGCGATGTAGATGTTTCCATGTTTACAGAGATAGCGCTGTAGATATTTCCATATTTGTACAGATAGCGGTGTACATATTTCCATGTTTATACAGATGGCGATGTAGGAATTTCCATGTTTATACAGATGGCAATGTAGTTATGTCCATGTTTATACAGATGGCGGTGTAGATATTTCCTTGTTTATACAGATAGCAGTGTAGATATTTCCATGTTTATACAGATAACGGTGTAGATATTTCCCTATTTATACAGATAGCGGTGTAGATATTTCCATGTTTATACAGATAGCGCTGGAGATATTTCCATGTTTATGCAGATTGCGGTGTAGATATTTCCGTGTTTATGCAGATGGCGGTGTAGATATTTCCATTTTTATAAAGATGGCTGTGTAGATATTTCCATGTGTATGCAGATGGCAGTGTAGTTATTTCCATGTTTATACAGATGGAGGTGTAGATATTTTCATGTTTATACTGATGACCGTGTAGACGGTTCCATGTTTTAACATATGGCGGTGTAGATATTTCCATCGGTATAGAGATAGCGGTGTAGATATTGCCATGTTTATACAGATAGCGATGTCGGTATTTCCATTTTATATTGATAGCGGTGTAGATATTTCCGTGTTTATAAAGATAGGGGTGGAGATATTTCCATGTTTATACGGATATCGGTGTTGATATTTCCATGTGTATAGGAATAGCATTGTAGATATTTCCAGGTCTATACAGATAGCGGTGTAGGTATTTCCAAGTCTATACAGATAGCAGTGTAGATGTTTCCATGTTTATACAGATAGCGGTGTAGATATTCCCATGTTTATACAGATGTTAGTGTGGATATTTCCATGTTTACAGAGATAGCGGTGTAGATATTTCCATCTTTGCACAGATTGCGGTGTAGTTATTTCCATTTTTACACAGATAGCGGTATAGATATTTCCATGTTTATACTGATATCTCTGTAGATATTTCCATGTTTACACAGATAGCGTTGTAAATATTTCCATGTTTACACAGATAGCGTTGTAGATATTTCCAAGTTTACACAGAGTGCTGTGTAGATATTTCCATGTTTACACAGATAGCGTTTTAGATATTTCCATGTTTATAGAGATAGCAGTGTAGATATATCCATGTTTATACATATAGAGGTGTAGTTATTTCCAGTTTATAGAGATAGCGGTGAAGATATTTCCATGTTTATACAGATGGCTGTGTAGATATTTCCATGTGAATAGAGATGGCGGTGTATATATTTCCATGTTTATAGGGATGGTGGTGTAGATATTTCCATGTTTATGCAGATGACTGTGCAGATACATGCATGTTTATACAGATGGCGGTGTAGATATTTCCATGTTTATACAGATAGCGATGTAGATATTTCCATGTTTATACAGATAGCGGTGTAGATATTTCCATGTCTATAGAGATAGCGGTTTAGGTATTTCCATAATTAAACAGATTGCGGTGCAGATATTTCCAAGTTGATACAGATGGCGGTGTAGATATTTCCATGTTTTTACAGATGGCGGTGAAGGTATTTCCATGTTTATACAGATGTTGGTGTAGGTATTTCCATGTTTATACAGATGGCAGTGTAGATATTTCCATGTTTATGCAGATGGCAGTATAGATATTTCCATGTTTATAGAGATGACGGTGTAGATATTTCTATGTTTATAGAGATAGCGGTGTAAATATTTCCATGTTTATAGAGATTGCAGTGTAAGTACTTCCATGTTTATAGACATAGCGGTGTAGATATTTACATGTTTATACTGATGACTCTGAAGATATTTCCATGTTTATACAGATGGCGGTGTAGATATTTCCATGTTTATAGAGATAGCGGTGTAGATATATCCATGTTTATACATATAGAGATGTAGTTATTTCTAGTTTATAGAGACAGCGGTGAAGATATTTCCATGTTTATACAGATGGCTGTGTAGATATTTCCATGTGAATAGAGATGGTGGTGTAGATATTTCCATGTTTATGCAGATGACTGTGTAGAAACATGCATGTTTATACAGATGGCAGTGTAGACATTTCCATGTTTATAGAGACAACGGTGTAGATATTTCCATGTTTATAAAGATAGCGGTGTACATATTTCCATGTTTATACAGATGGCGATGTAGGTATTTCCATGTTTATACAGATGGCGGTGTAGATATTTCCTTGTTTATACAGATATCAGTGTAGTTATGTCCATGTTTATACAGATAACGGTGTAGATATTTCCACGTTTATTCAGATAGCGCTGTAGATATTTCCACGTTTTAAAGATAGCGGTGTAGATATTTCCATCTTTATACAGATAGCGGTGTAGATATTTCCATGTTTACACAGATAGCGGTGTAGATATTTCCATGTTTACACAGATATTGTTGCAGATATTTCCATATTTATAAAGATAGCGGTGCAGATATTCCCATGCTTATACTGATGGCAGTGCAGATATTTCCATGTTTATGCAGATGGCAGTGTAGATATTTCCATGTTTATGCAGATGGCGGTGTAGATATTTCCAAGTTTATAGATTGGCTTTGTAGATATTTCCATGTTTATAGACATAGCGCTGTAGATATTTCCATGTTCATAGAGATAGCGGTGTAGGTATTTCCATGTTTATAGTGATAGCGGTGTAGATATTTCCATGTTTATAGTGATAGCGGTGTAGATATTTCCATGTTCATACAGATAGCGGTGTAGATATTTCCATGTTTATACAGATAGCGGTGTAGATATTTCCATGAGTATAGAGTTAGAGGTTTAGGTATTTGCATATTTATACAGATTGCAGTGTAGATATTTCCAAGTTCATACAGATAACGGTGTAGATATTTCCATGTTTATACAGAAGCTGTGTAGATATTTCCATGTGTATATAGATGGCCGTGTAAATATTTCCCTGTGTATACAGATGGCCGTGTAGATATTTCCATGTTTATAGAGATGGTGGTGTAGATGTTTCCATGTTTATACAGACAGCGGTGTAGATATTTCCATGTTTATACAGCTAGCGCTGTAGAAATTTTCATGTTTATACAGATCGTGGTGTTGTTATTTACATCTTTTTACACATGGCAGTGTAGAGATATCCATGTTTATACAGATGGCGGTGTAGATATTTCCATGTTTATACAGATGGCGGTGTAGATATTTCCATGTTTATGCAGATGGCGGTGTAGATATTTCCGTGTTTATAGAGATGGTGGTGGAGATATTTCTATGTTTATACAGATAGCGGTGTATATATTTCCATGTTTACACAGATAGCGGTGTAGATATTTCCATTTTTGCACAGATTGCGGTGTAGATATTTCCATGTTTATTCAGATAGCGGTGTAGATTTTTCCATGTTTACGCAGCTAGCTCTGTAGATATTTCCATGTTTACACAGATAGCGGTGCAGATAATTCCATGTTTATACAGTTAGCGCTGTAGAAATTTCCTTGTTTGTACAAATCGTGGTGTAGACAATTCCATCTTTCTAGAGATGGCAGTGTAGATATTTCCATGTTTGTACAGATGGCGGTGTAGATATTTCCATGTTTATAGAGATGACTGTGTAGATATTTGCATGTTTATACTGATGGCGGTGTAGGTATTTCCACGTTTGTAGAGTTAACGTTGTAGATATTTCCATATTTATACAGACAGCGGTGAAGGTATTTCCAACTTTATACAGATGGCGCTGTAGTTATTTCCGTGTTTGTAGAGATTGCAGTGGAGTTATTTGCATATTTATAGAGAGAGCGGGGTAGGTATTACCATGTTTATAGAGATAGCGGTGTAGATATTTCCGTGTTAATACAGATGGCTGTGTAGATATTTCCATGTGTATACACATGGCAGTGTAGATATTTGCATACTTAAAGAGATGGTGGTGTAGATATTTCCATGTTTATACAGACGACTGTGTAGATATTTCCATGTTTATACAGACGGCGGTGTAGATATTTCCATGTTTATAGACATAGCAGTGTAGATATTTCCATGTTTATAGAGATGGCTGTGTAGATATTTCCATGTTTATAGAGATAGCTTTGTAGATATTTCCATATTTATAAAGATAGCGGTGTAGATATTTCCTTGTTTATACAGATGGCGGTGTAGGTACTTCCATGTTTATGGAGATGGCGGTGTAGATATTTCCATGTATATACAAATAGCGGTGATGATATTTCCATGTTTATACAGATAGAGGTGTAGATATTTCCATGTTTTCATGGATAGCGGTGTAGGTATTTCCATCTTTGCACAGATTGCGGTGTTGGTATTTCCATGTTTATTCAGATAGCGGTATAGGTATTTCCCTGTTTACACAGATAGCTCTGCAGATATTTCCATGTTTACGCAGATAACGTTGTATGTATTTCCATGTTTATAGAGATAGCGCTGTAGATATTTCCATGTTTATAGAGATGGCGGTGCAGATATTTCCATGTTTATAGAGATAGCGGTGTAGATATTTTCATGTTTACACAGATAGCGGTGTAGATATTTCCATGTTTATAAAGATAGCGGTGTTGGTATTTCCATATTTATACAGATAGCGTTGTGGATATTTCCATGTTTATACAGCTCGCGGTGTAGCTATTTCCATCTTTATACAGATGGCAGTGTAGATATTTGCATGTTTATACAGATAGCGGTGTAGGTATTTCCATGTTTATACAGATGGCGGTGTACATAGTTCCATGTTTATGGAGATGGCAGTGTAGATATTTTAATGGTTATTGAGATGGAGGTGTAGATATTCCCATGTTTATAGAGATTGGGATGTAGATATTTCCATGTTTATACAGATGGCCGTGTAGATATTTCCATGTGTATACAGATGACCGTGTAGATATTTCCATGTTTACAGAGATGTTGGTGTAGGTATTTCCATGTTAATAGAGAGGACTGTGTGGATATTTCCATGTTTATGCAGATGGCAGTGTAGTTATTTCCAAGTTTATACAGGTAGCGGTGTAGATATTTCCAAGTTTATAGATTGGCTGTGTAGATATGTCCACGTTTGTAGAGATAGCAGTGTAGATATTTCCATGGTCATAGAGATAGCGGTGTAGGTATTTCCATGTTTTTAGTGATAGCGGTGTAGGTAATTCCATGTTTATACAGATAGCGGTGTAGATATTTCCATGTTTATACGGATGGCGGTGTTGATATTTCCATGTTTATAGGGATAGAAGTGTAGATATTTCCATGTTTATACAGACAGCGGTGTGGGTATTTGCATGTTTTACAGATAGCGGTGTAGATATTTCCATGTTTATAGAGATGACTGTCCAGGTATTTCCATGTTCATACAGCTTTCAGTGTAGATACTTCCATGTTTATACACATGGTGGTGTACATATTTCCATGTTTATACAGATGACGGTGTAGTTATTTTCATGTTTATAGAGATAGCGGTGTAGATATTTCCATATTTATACAGATAGCGGTGTACATCATTCCATGTTTATACCGAAAGCGGTGGAGATATTTCCATGTTTATACAGATCGCGGTGTAGGTATTTCCATGTTTATAGAGATGGCGGTGTAGGTATTTCCATGTTTATAGAGATAGTGGTGTATAGATTTCCATGTTTATACAGATAGCGGTGTAGATATTGCCATGTGTATACAGATAACAGTGTTGCTATTTCCACGTTTCTACAGATAGCAGTGTAGATATTTCCACGTTTATACAGCTCGTGGTGTAGAAATTTCCATCTTTATACAGACTGCAGTGAAGATATTTCCATGTTTATACAGATAGTGCTGTATATATTTCCATGTTTATACAAATGGCGGTGTAGATATTTCCATGTTTGTAGAGATAGCTGTGTAGATATTTCCATGTTTATAGAGACAGCAGTGTAGATATTTCCATATTTATACAGATAGCCGTGTAGATATTTCCATGTTTATTCAGATGGCAGTGAAGATATTTCCATGTTTACGCAGATAGTGATGTAGATATTTCCATGTTTATACAGATAGCGGTGGAGATATTTGCATTTTTATAGAGATAGTGGTGGAGATATTTCCATGTTTATACAGATAGCAGTGGATATATTTCCATGTTTATAGAGATGGTGGTGTACATATTTCTAAGTTTATACAGATAGCGGTGTAGATATTTCCATGTTTATTGATAGCGGTGTAGATATTTCCATGTTAATACAGATAGCATTGTAGATATTTCCATGTTTATAGGGATAGCGGTGTAGATATTTCCATGTATACACAGATGGCTCTGTAGATATTTCCATGTTTACACAGATAGCGATGTAGTTATTTCCATGTTTATACACATAGCGGTGTACCTATTTCCATGTTCATACAGATAGCGGTGTAGATATTTCCATGTTTATAGAGAGAGCGGTGTAGATATTTCCATGTTTATATAGATATCGATGAAGATATTTCCATGTTTATACAGATAGCGGTGGAGATATTTCCATGTTTATACCTATGGCGGTGTAGGGATTTCCACGTTCATACTGATGGCGGTGAAGATATTTCTATGTTTATACAGATGGTGGTGTAGATATTTCCATGTTTATACAGATAGCGGTGTAAGTATTTCCATATATAAAGAGATAGCGGTGTAGATATTTCCAGGTTTATACAGATGGCTGTGTAGATATTTCCATGTTTATACAGATGACTATGTAGATATTTCCATGTTTTCACAGATGGCGGTGTAGGTAATTCCATGTTTATACAGATAGTGGTTTGGCTATTTCCATGTTTATACACATAGCGATGTAGTTATTTCTAGGTTTATAGAGATGGCTGTGTAGATATTTCCATGTTTATAGAGATAGTGGTGTAGATATTTCCAGGTTTATACAGATGGCTGTGTAGATATTTACATGTGTATACAGATGGCAGTGTAGATATTTCCATGTTTATACAGATAGCGGTGTAGACAATTCCAAGTTTATACAGATAGCGGTGGAGATATTTCCATGTTTATACAGATAGCGGTGGATATATTTCCATGTTTATAGAGATGGCACTGTAGATATTTCCAAGTTTATACAGATAGCGGTGTAGATATTTCCATGTTTATACAGTTAGCGGTGTAGATATTTCCATGTTTATACAGATAGCGGTGTAGATATTTCCATGTTTATACAGATAGCGGTGTGGGTATTTCCATGATCATAGAGACAGCGGTGTAGATATTTCTAGGTTTATACAGTTGTCTGTGTAGATATTTCCATTTGTATACAGATGGTAGTGCAGATATTTCCATGTTTATACAGTTGGAGGTGTAGATACTTCCATGTTTATACAGATGACTATGTAGATATTTCCATGTTTTTACAGAAGCGGACTAGATATTTCCATGTTTATACAGATAGCGGTGTGGCTATTTCCATGTTTATACAGATAGCGATGTAGATATTACCATGTTTATACAGAGAGCTGCATAGATATTTCCAAGTTTATACAGATAGCTTTGTAGATATTTCCATGTTTATACAGATAGCGTTGGAGATACTTCCATGTTTATAGAGATGGTGGCGTAGATATTTCCAAGTTTTTACATATAGCGGTGTAGATATTTCCATCTTTACAGATAGCGTTGTAGGTACTTCCATGTTTACAGAGAGAGCAGTGTAGATATTTCAATTTTTCAACGGATTGCTGTGTAGATATTTCCATGTGTATACAGATGGTAGTGTACGTATTTCCATGTTTATACAGATGGAGGTGTAGATACTTCCATATTTCTACAGATGATTGTGTAGATATTTCAATGTTTTTCCAGATGGCGGTGTAGATATTTCCATGTTTATACAGATAGCGGTGTGAGTATTTCCATGTTTATATATATAGCGATGCAGATAATTCCATGGTTATACAGATCGCTGTGTAGATATTTCCATGTTTATGCAGATGGCAGTGTAGATATTTGCATGTTTATACAAATAGTGGTGTAGATATTTCCATGTGTATACAGATGAGTGTGTAGGTATTTCCATGTTTATAGAGATGGGGGTGTAGATATTTCCATGTTTATAGAGATAGCCATGTATATATTTCCATGATTTTACAGATAGTTGTGTAGACGTTTCTAAGTTTATAGAGATAGCAGTGTAGGTATTTCCATATTTACACAGATGGCGGTGTAGATATTTTCATGTTTATAGAGACAGCCATGTAGACATTTCCATGTTTATACAGATAGCGGTGTAGACATTTCCATGTTTATAGAGATAGCGGTGTAATTATTTCCATGTTTATACATTTAGCGTTGTAGATATTTCCATGTTTATACTGATAGCTGTGTAGATACTTCCATGTTTATACAGATAGTGGTGTAGTTATTTCCATGTTTATACAGATAGAAGTGTAGAAAATTCCATGTTTATAGAGATAGTGGTGGAGATATTTCCATGTTTGTACAGATAGCGATGAAGATATTTCCATGTTCATAGAGTTAGCGGTGTAGATATTTCCATGTTTATAGAGATAGCGGTGTAGATATTTATAAGTTTATACTGATATCTGTATAGGTATTTCATGTTTATAGAGATATCGGTGTAGATAATTCCATATTTACACAAATAGCCGTGTAGACATTTCGTTGTTTATTCAGATGGTGGTGTAGATATTTCTATGTTTATACAAATAGTGGTGTAGATATTTCCATGTTTATACAGATACCGGTGCAGATATTTCCATGTTTATAGGGATAGCAGAATGGATATTTCCATGTTTATACAGATGGCTGTGTAGATATTTCCATGTGTATACGGATGGCAGTGTAGTTATTTCCATGTTTATACAGATGGAGGTGTAGATATTTCCATGTTTATACAGGTGACTGTTTAGATATTTTCATTTTTTACAGATGGCGGTGTAGTTATATCCATGTTTATACAGTTAGCGGTGTAGACATTTCCATGTTTACAGAGATAGTCTTGTAGATATTTCCATATTTATACAGATAGTGGTGTAGATATTTCCAAGTTTATGCAGATAGCGGTGTAGTTATTTCCATGTTTATAGCGACAGCGTTCGAGATATTTCCATGTTTATACAGATAACGATGTAGATATTTACATGTTTATACAGATAGCAGTGGAGATATTTCCATGTTTATACAGATAGCCGTGAAGGTGTTTCCATGTTAATAGAGATAGCGGTGGAGATATTTCCATGTTTATACAGATGGCTTTGTGGATATTTCCCTGTGTATACAGATGGCAGTGTAGATATTTCCATGTTTTCACAGATGGAGGTGTAGATATTTCCACGTTTATAAAGATGACTGTGAAGGTATTTCAATCTTTTTACAGATGCCGGTGTGGATATTTCCATGTTTATACAGATAGCAGTGTGGCTATTTCCATGTTTTTACAGATAGCGATGTAGCTATTTCCATGTTCATAGAGATGGCTGTGTAGATATTTCCATGTTTATACAGATGGTAGTGTAGATATTTGCATGTTTATACAGATAGCGGTGCAGACATTTCCATGTTTGTACAGATGGCTGTGTAGATATTTACATTTTTATACAGATGACAGTGTAGGTATTTCCATGTTTATACAGATGGCGTTGTAGATATTTCCATGTTTATAGAGATAGCCATGTAGATAGATCGATGTTTTTACAGATAGCTGTGTAGACATTTCCATGTTTATAGAGATAGCGGTGTAGTTATTTCCATATTTATACAGATAGCGGTGTATATATTTCCATGTTTATACAGGTAGCGGTGTAGATATTTCCATGTTTATACAGATGGCGCTGTAGATATATCCAAGTTTATACAGATCGTGGTTAGATATTTCCATGTTTATACAGATGGCAGTGTAGATATTTCCATATTTATACAGATATCGGTATAGATATTTCCATGTTTACAGAGATAGCGGTGTAGCTATTTCCATCTTTGCACAGATTGCGGTGTAGGTATTGCCAAATTTACACAGAAAGCGGTGTAGATATTTCCATGTTTACAGAGACAGCATTGTAGATATTTCCATGTATACACAGATTGCGGTGTAGTTATTTCCATGTTGATACAGATAGCGGTGTAGATATTTCCATGTTTATACACGTAGCGGTGTAGAAATTCCCATGTTGATTCAGATCACTTTGTAGACATTTCCATCTTTCTACAGATGTCAGTGTAGATATTTCCAAGTTTATACAGATGGCAGTGTAGATATTTCCATGTTTATACAGATGTCTGTGTAGATATTTCCATGTTTATGCAGAGGGCGGTCTAGATATTTCCATGTTTATAGAGATGGAGGTGTAGTTATTTCTATGTTTATAGAGAAAGCGGTGTAAATATCTCCATGTTTATAGAGATGGTGGTGTAAGTATTTTCATGTTTATAGAGATAGCGGTGTAGATATTTCCATGTTTATACAGATAGCGGTTTAGGTATTTCCATGTTTATACAGATTGCGGTGTAGATATTACAATGTTTCTACAGATGGCGGTGTAGATATTTCCTTGTTTATACAGACAGCAGTGTAGATATTTCCATGTTTATACAGGTAGCGGTGTAGATATTTCCAAGTTTACAGAGATAGCGGTGTAGTTATTTCCATCTTTGCACAGATTGCCGTGTAGATATTTCCATGTTTACGCAGATAGCTATGTAGATATTTCCAAGTTTACTCAGATAGCTGTGTAGATATTTCCAGGTTTACACACATACCGTGGTAGATATTTCCATGTATATACAGATTGCGGTGTAGATATGTCCATGATTATACAGATAGCGGTGTAGATAATTTCATGTTTATACAGATAGCGGTGGAGATATTTCCATGTTTATAGAGACTGCGGTATAGATATTTCCATGTTTATACAGATAGCGGTGTAGATATTTCCATGTTTACAGAGATAGTAGTGTAGATATTTCCATCTTTGCACAGATTGCTGTGTAGATATTTCCATTTTTACACAGATAGCTGTGTAGATATTTCCAAGTTTACACAGATAGCTGTGTAGATATTTCCATGTTTACACAGATAGCATTGTATATAATTCCTTGTTTATACAGATCGTGGTGTAGATATTTCCAGGTTTATACAGATACCGGTGTAGATATTTCCATGTTTATAAAGACCGCAGTGTAGATATTTCCATGTTTAGAGAGATAGCAGTGTAGATATTTCCATGTTTGTATAGATGGCGGTGTTGATGTTTCCATCTATACACAGATTGCCATGTAGGTATTTCCATGTGTATACTGATGGCATTGTAGATATTTCCATGTTGATACAGATGGTGGTGTAGATATTTCCATGTTTACACAGATGATTGTATAGGTATTTCCATGTTTATACAGATGGCGGTGTAGTTATTTCCATGTTTATAGAGATAGCGGTGTAGATATTTCCATAATTATACAGTTAACGGTGTAGAAATTTCCATGTTTATACAGATAGCGGTGTAAATATTTCCAAGTTTATACAGATCACGGTGTAGATATTTCCATGTTTATAGAGATAGCGGTGTATATATTTCCATGTTTATACAGATAGCGGTGTAGATATTTCCATGTTTATACAGACCGCGACGTTGATATTTCCATGTTTATACAGATAGCGGTGTAGATATTTCCATGTTTATACAGATAGCGGTGAAGTTATTTCCATGTTTATACCGATGACTGTGTATATATTTCCATGTTTATACAGATGGCCGTGTAGATATTTCCATGTTTATAGAGATAGCGGTGTAGATATTTCCATGTTTATACAGAGAGCTGCGTAGATATTTCCATGTTTATAGAGATACCGGTGTAGATATTTCCATATGTATACATATAGCCGTGTAGATATTTCCATGTTTATTCAGATTGCGGTGTAGACATTTCCATGTGTATAGAGATGGCGGTGTAGATATTTCCATATGTATTCAGATAGCGGTGTAGTTATTTACGATCTTATACAGATAGCAGTGTAGATATTTCCATGTTTTTACAGATAGCGGTGTAGACATTTCCATGTTTATACAGATAGCGGTGGAGATATTTCCATGTTTATACAGATAGTGGTGGATATATTTCCATGTTTATAGAGATGGCGGTGTAGATATTTCCAAGTTTATACAGATAGCGGTGCAGATATTTCCATGTTTATACAGATAGCGGTGTAGGTATTTCCATGTTTATACAGATAGCGGTGTAGATATTTCCATGTTCATACAGATGGAGGTGTAGATGTTTCCATGTTTGTACACATGACTGTGTAGATATTTCCATTTTTATACAGATAGCGGTGTGGCTATTTCTATGATTATACAGATAGCGGTTTAGCTATTTCCATGTTTATAGAGATGGGTGTGTGTATATTTCCATGTTTATATAGTTGGCAGTGTAGATATTTCCATATTTATACAGATGGTGGTGTAGATATTTCCATGTTTATACAGATGACTGTCTAGTTATTTCCATGTTTATACAGATGGCGATGTAGATATTTCCATGTTTATAGGGATAGCGTTATAGATATTTCCATATTTATACAGAAAGCGGTGTAGTTATTTCCATGTTTACACAGATAGAGGTGTAGATATTTCCATGTTTATACAGATAGTGGTGTAGATATTAACATGTTTATACAGACGACTGTGTAGGTATTTCCATGTTTATACAGATGGCGGTGTAGATATTTCCATGTGTATAGAGATAGCCATGTAGATATTTCCATGTTTATACAGATAGCGGTGAAGACATTTCCATGTTTATAGAGATGGTGGTGTACATATTTCCATATGTATACAGATAGCGGTGTGGATATTTCCAAGTTTATACACATAGCGGTGTAGATATTACCATGTTTATACAGATAGCTGTGTAGACATTTCCATGTTTATAGAGATGGCTCTGTAGATATTTCCAAGTTTTTACAGATGGCGGTGTAGATATTTAGATGTTTATAGAGATAGCGGTGGAAATATTTCCATGTTTATAGAGATAGCGGTGGAGATATTTCCATGGTTATACAGGTAGCGGTGTAGCTATTTCCATGTTTATACAGATTGCGGTGGAGATATTTCCATATTTATACAGATAGACGTGAAGATATTTCCATGTTTATAGAGATTGCGGTGGAGATATTTCCATGTTTGTACAGAGAGCGATGTAGATATTTCCATTTTCATAGAGATAGCGGTGTAGATATTTCCATGTTTATACAGATGGCTGTGTTGATATTTCCATGTGTATACAGATGGCAGTGTAGATATTTCCATGTTTATACATCTGGAGGTGTAGATATTTCCATGTTTCTATAGATGACTGTGTAGATATTTCCATGATTTTACAGATGGCGGTGTAGATATTTCCATGTTTATACAGATAGCGGTGTGGCTATTTCCATGTTTATACAGATAGCGATGTAGATATTTCCATGTTTATACAAATAGCGGTGGAGATATCTCCATGTTTATACAGATGGCGGTGTGGATATTTTCAAGTTTATGCAGATAGCGGTGTAGATATTTCCATGTTTATGCAGATAGCGGTGTGGATATTTCCATGTTTACACAGATAACGGTGTAGTTATTTCCATGTTCATCGAGATAGCGGTGTATATAATTCCATATTTTTACAGATAGCAGTGTAGATATTTCCATGTTTATAGAGATAGCGGTGGAGATATTTCCATGTTGATAGAGATAGCGGTGGAGATATTTCCATGGTTATACAGATAGCGGTGTAGGTATTTCCATGTTTACAGATTGCGGTGGTGATATTTCCATAGTTATACAGATAGACGTCAAGATAATTCCATGTTTATGGAGATTGCGGTGGAGATATTTCCATGTTTGTACCGATAACTATGTAGATATTTCCATTTTCATTGAGATAGCGGTGTAGATATTTCCATGTTTATAGAGATAGCGGTGTAGATATTTCCATTTTTATATAGATAGCTGTGTAGATATTTCCATGTTTATAGAGATAGCAGTGTAAATATTTCCATATTAATACAGATAGCTGTGTAGACATTTCGATGTTTATTCAGATGGTGGTGTAGGTATTTCCATGTTTATACAGATGGAGGTGCAGATGTCTTCCATGTTTACACAGATGACTTTGTAGATATTTCCATGTTTTTACAGATGGCGTTGTAGATATATAAATGTTTATAAAGGTAGCAGTGTGGCTATTTCCATGTTTATACAGATAGTTATGTAGATATTTCCATGTTTATACTGATAACAGTGTAGTTATTTCCAAGTTTATACAGAAAGCGGTGGAGAGATTTCCATGTTTATACAGATAGCGGTGGAGATATTTCCATGTTTACACAGATGGCGGTTTAGATATTTCCAAGTTTATGCAGATAGCGATGTAGATATTTCCAAGTGTATAGATATAGCGGTGTAGTTATTTCCATGTTTATACAGATAGCGGTGTAGTTATTTCCATGTTTCTAGAGATAGCAGTGAGAATACTTCCATATTTATACAGATAGGTGTGTAGATATTTCCATGTATATTCAGATGGCGGTGTATATATTTCCATGTTTATACAGATAGCGGTGTGGCTGTTTCCATGTTTATACAGATGGCAGTGTAGATATTTCCATGTTTTTACAGATAGTGGTGTAGATATTTCCATGTTTTTACAGATGGTGGTGTAGATATTTCCATGTTTATACAGATATCGGTGTGACTATTTCCATGTTTATAGAGATAGTGATGTAGTTATTTCCATGTTTATGCCATAGAGATGGCTGTGTAGTTACTTCCATGTTTATGCAGTTGGCAGCGTAGATATTTCCATGTTTACACAGATAGTGGTGTAGGTATTTCCATGTTTATACAGATGACTGTGTTGGTATTTCCATGTTTATAGAGATGGCGGTGTAGATATTTCCATGTTTGCACAGATTGCTATGTAGATATTTCCATCTTTACACAGATGGCAATTTAGATATTTCCATGTTTATTCAGATGACAATGTAGATATTTCCATGTTTATACAGATAGCGGTGTAGATATTCACATGTTTATAGAGATAGCTTTGTAGATATTTCCATGTTTATACAGATAGCGGTATAGATATTTCCATGTTTATACAGATCGCGGTGTAGATATTTCCATGTTTATACAGATCACGTTGTAGATATTTCCATGTTTATACAGATAGCGGTGTAGATATTTCCATGTTTCTACAGATATCAGTGTAGATATTTCCATGTTTACAAAGATTGCGATGTAGATATTTCCATCTTTCTACACACGGCATTGTAGATATTTCCATGTTTATACAGATGGCGGTGTAGATATTTCCATGTTTATATAGATGGTGTTGTTGATATTACCATGTTTATACAGATAGCGTTGTAGATATTTCCATGTTTATACAGATCGTGGTGAAGATATTTCCATGTTTATACATATCGCGGTGTAGATATTTTCATGTTTATACAGATAGCGTTGTAGATATTTCCATGTTTATACAGATAGCAGTGTAGATATTTACATGTTTATACAGATAGCGGTGTAGATATTTCCATGTTTACACAGATGGCGCTGTAAATAATTCCATGTTTATAGAGATGGCAGTGTAAATATTTCCATGTTTATTTAGATAGCGGTGTAGATATATCCATGTTCATAGAGATAACAGTGAGGATATTTCCATGTTTATACAGATAGCAGTGTAGATATTTCCATTTCTATAGTGAAAGCGGTTTAGATATTTCATATTTATACAGATAGCGGTGTAGATATTTCAATGTTTATACAGATTGCGGTGTAGATATTTCCATGTTTATAGAGATAGCGGTGTAGATATTTCCACGTTTATACAGATGGAGGTGTAGATATTTCCATCTTTCTACAAATGGCAGTGTAGTTGTTTCCATGTTTATAGCGATGGCGGTGTAGATATATCCATGTTTTTATAGATGGCAGTGCAGTTATTTTCTTGTTTATGTAGATGGTGTTGTAGATATCTCCATGTTTAAAGAGATGGCGGTGTATATATTTCCATGTTGATGGAGATAGCGGTGTAGATATTTCCAAGTTTATAGAGATAGCGGTGTAGTTATTTCCATGTTTATAGAGATAGAGGTGTAGATATTTCCATGTTTCTAGAGATAACTGTGTAGATATTTCCATGTTTGTAGAGATGGCATTGTAGATATTTCCATGTTTATAGAGATAGCGGTGTAGATATTTTCATATTTATACAGATTGCGGTGGAGGTATGTCCATGTTTATACAGATAGCAATGGAGATATTTCCACGTTAATACACATAGCGTTGTAGATATTTCCATGTTTATACAGATGGCGGTGTAGATATTTCCATGTTTATACAGATGGCTGTGCAGATATTTCCATGTTTATACAGAGTTCTCTGTAGATATTTCCATGTTTATATAGATGACAGTGTAGATATTTCCAGGTTTATACAGATGACTGTGTAGACATTTCCATGTTAATACAGATGACGGTGTAGATATTTCCATGTTTATAGAGATAGCGGTGTAGATATTTCCATGTTTATAGAGATAGCGGTGTAAATATTTCCATATTTATACAGATAGTGGTGTAGATATTTCCATGTTTATACAGATAACGGTGTAGATATTTCCATCTTTATTCAGAGAGTGCTGTACATATTTCCTAGTTTATACAGATCACTCTGTAGATATTTCCATGTTTATACAGATAACGTTGTAGATATTTCCATCTTTATACAAACGGTGGTGTAGATATTTCCATGTTCCTACACATGACTGTGTAGTTATTTCCATGTTTATACAGATGGCGGTGTAGATATTTCCATATTTATAGAGATAGCAGTGTAGATATTTCCAGGTTTATACAGATAGCGGTGTAAATATTTCCATGTTTATACAGATCGTGGTGTAGATATTTCCATGTTTATAAAGATACCGGTGTAGATATTTCCATGTTTATACAGACTGCAGTGTAGATATTTCTATGTTTATACAGATAGCGGTGAACATATTTCCATGTTTGTACAGATGGCGGTGTTGATATTTCCATCTGTACACTGATTGCCGTGTAGATATTTCCATCTTCATACAGATTGCGTTGTAGATATTTCCATGGATATGCAGACGGCGGTGTGGATGTTTCCAAGTTTATAGAGATAGCGGTGTAGGTATTTCCATGTTTATAGACATAGGGGTGTAGATATTTCCATGTTTATATAGATGGCGTTGTAGATATCTCCATGTTTATAATGATAGCAGTGTTGGTGTTTCCACATTTATACAGATAGCGATGTAGATATTTCCATGTTTATACAGCTCGCGGTGCAGATATTTATATCTTTATACAGATGGCACTGTAGATATTTCCTTATTCACACAGATGGCGGTGTAGAGGTTTCCATGTGTATACAGATGGCAGAGTAGATCGTTCCATGTTTATGGAGATGGCAGTGTAGATATTTTCATGTTTATAGAGATTGCGGTGTAGATATTTCCATGTTTATAGAGATAGCAGTGTAGATATTTACATGTTTATACAGATGGCTGTGTAGATATTTCCATGTGTATACAGACGGCATTGTAGATTTTTCCATGTTTATACCGATGACTGTATAGGTATTTCCATGTTTTTACAGATGGCAGTGCAGATATTTTCATGTTTATAGAGATGGAGGTGTAGATATTTCCATGTTTATAAAGATAGCGGTGTAGATATTTCCATGTTTGTACAGATGGCGGTGTTGATATTTCCATCTATACACAGATGGCCGTGTAGATATTTCCATGTTTATACAGATGGCGGCGTAGATATTTCCATGGACATGCAGTTGGCAGTGTAGTTATTTCCATGTTTATACAGATAGCGGGGTAGATATTTCCATGTTTACACAGATGGTGGTGTAGATATTTCCGTGTTTATACACATGGTGGAGTAGATACTTCCATCTTAATGGAGATGGCAGTGTAGATATTTTCATGTTTATAGAGATGGCGGTGTAGATATTTCCATATTTATACAGATGTCTGTGTAGATATTTCCATGTGTATACAGATGGTATTGTAGGTATTTCCATGTTTATACAGAGGTTGGTGTAGATATTTCCATGTTTATTCAGATGACTGTGTAGATATTTCCATGTTTTTACAGATGGCAGTGTAGATATTTCACTGTTTATAGAGATGGCGCTGTAGATATTTCCATGTTTATACAGATAATGGTGGAGATATTTCCATGTTTATACAGACAGCAGTGGAGGTATTTCCATGTTTATACACATAGCGGTGTACATATTTCCATGTTTATACACACAGCATTGAAGGTATTTCCATGTTTATAAAGATAGCGGTGCAGATATTTCCATGTTTATACAGATGCCTATGCAGATATCTCCATATTTATACAGAGGGCTGTGTAGATATTTCTATGTTTATACAGATGGCTGTGTAGATATTTCCATGTTCCTACACATGACTGTGTAGGTATTTCCATGTTTATACAGATGGCTTTGTAGCTATTTCCATGTCTATAGAGATAGCAGTGCAGATATTTCCATGTTTATACACATTGCGGTGTATATATTTCCTTGTTTATACAGATCGTGGTGTAGATATTTCCGTGTTTATACAGATACCGGTGTAGATATATCTATGTTTATACAGATAGCGGTGTAGATATTTCCATGTTTATAGAGATAGCAGTGTAGGTGTTTCCATGTTTATAGACATAGCGGTGTAGATATTTCCATGTTTATATAGATGGCGTTGTAGATATTTCCATGTTTATACTGATAGCGGTGTTGGTATTTCCACGTTTATACAGATAGCGATGTAGATATTTCCATGTTTATACAGCTCGCGGTGCAGATATTTATATCTTTATACAGACGGCATTGTAGATATTTCCTTATTCACACTGATGGCGGTGTAGATGTTTCCATATTTATACAGATGGCGGATTACTTAGTTCCATGTTTATGGAGATGGCAGTGTAGATATTTTCATGTTTATAGAGATGGCTGTGTAGATATTTCCATGTTTATAGAGATAGCAGTGTAGATATTTACATGTTTATACAGATGGCTGTGTAGATATTTCCATGTGTATACAGATGGCATTGTAGATATTTCCATGTTTATACAGATGACTGTATAGGTATTTCCATGTTTTTACAGATGGCAGTGCAGATATTTCCATGTTTATGGAGATAGCGGTGTAGATATTTTCATGTTTGTACAGACGGCGGTGTTGATATTTCCATCTATTCACAGATGGACGTGTAGATATTTCCATGTTTATACAGATAGCGGTGTAGATATTTCCATGTTTTCACAGATGGTGGTGTAGATATTTCCGTGTTTATACACATGGCGGTGTAGATACTTCCATCTTTATGGAGATGGCAGTGTAGATATTTTCATGTTTATAGAAATGGCGTTGTAGATATTTCCATATTTATAGAGATAGCGGTGTAGATATTTCCATCTTTCTACAGATGGCAGTGTAGATATTTCCATGTTTTTACAGATGGCGGTGTAGATATTTCCATATTTATACAGATGTCTGTGTAGATATTTCCATGTGTATACACATGGTATTGTAGGTATTTCGATGTTTATACAGAGGGTCGTGTAGATATTTCCATGTTTATTCAGATGACTGTGCAGATATTTCCATGTTTTTACAGATGGCAGCGTAGATATTTCAATGTTTATAGAGATGCCGCTGTAGATATTTCCATGTTTATACAGATAACGGTGGAGATATTTCCATGTTTATACAGACAGCAGTGGGAGATATTTCCATGTTTATACACATAGCGGTGTACATATTTCCATGTTTATACAGACAGCAGTGTAGGTATTTCCATGTTTATACAAATAGCGGTGCAGATATTTCCATGTTTATACAGATGCCTATGCAAATATCTCCATATTTATACAGAGGGCTGTGTAGATATTTCTATGTTTATACAGATGGCTGTGTAGATATTTCCATGTTCCTACACATGACTGTGTAGGTATCTCCATGTTTATACAGATGGCTTTGTAGATATTTCCATGTCTATAAAGATAGCGGTGCAGATATTTCCATGTTTATACACATTGCCGGGTATATATTTCCATGTTTATACAGATACTGGTGTAGATATTTCCATGTTTATACAGACCGCAGTGTAGATATTTCCATGTTTATAGATATAGCAGTGTAGATATTTCCAAGTTTGTACAGATGGCGGTGTTGATGTTTCCATCTATACACATATTGCTGTGTAGGTATTTCCATGTGTATACAGATGGCATTGTAGATATTTCCATGTTTATACAGATGGTGGTGTAGATATTTCCATGTTTACACAGATGATTGTATAGGCATTTCCATGTTTATACAGATGGCGGTGTAGATATTTCCATGTTTATAGAGATAGCGGTGTAGATATTTTCATATTTATACAGATAACGGTGTAGAAATTTTCATGTTTATACAGATAGCGGTGTAAATATTTCCATGTTTATACAGATCACGGTGTAGATATTTCCATGTTTATAGAGATAGCGGTGTATTTATTTCCATATTTCTATAGGTAGCGGTGTAGGTATTTCCATGTTTATACAGATGGCGGTGTAGATATTTCCATGTTTCTACATATGGCGGTGTAGATATTTCCTTGTTTATACAGATGGCGGCGTAGATATTTCCATGGACATGCAGATGGCAGTGTAGTTGTTTCCATGTTTATACAGATAGCGGTGTAGATATTTCCATGTTTACACAGATGGTGGTGTAGATATTTCCGTGTTTATACACATGGTGGAGTAGATACTTCCATCTTTATGGAGATGGCAGTGTAGATATTTTCATGTTTATAGAGATGTCGGTGTAGATATTTCCATATATATAGAGATAGTGGTGTAGATATTTCCATATTTCTACAGATGGCAGTGTAGGTATTTCCATGTTTATACAGATGGCGGTGTAGATATTTCCATATTTATACAGATGTCTGTGTAGATATTTTCATGTGTATACAGATGGTATTGTAGCTATTTCCATGTTTATACAGATGGTGGTGTAGATATTTCCATGTTTATACACATAGCGGTGTTCATATTTCCATGTTTATGGAGACAGCGGTGTAGGTATTTCCATGTTTATACAGATTGCAGTGCAGATATTTCCATGTTTATACAGATGCCTATGCAGATATTTCCATATTTATAAAGAGGGCTGTGTAGATATTTCTATGTTTATACAGATGGCAGTGCAGATATTTCCATGTTCCTACACTTGACTCTGTAGGTATTTCCGTGTTTATACAGATGGCTTCGTAGATATTTCCATGTTTATAGAGATAGCGGTGCAGATATTTCCATGTTTATACAGATAGCGGTGTATATATTTCCATGTTTATAGAGATCGTGGAGTAGATATTTCTATGTTTATACAGATACCGGTGTAGATATTTCCATGTTTATAGAGATAGCGGTGTAGATATTTCCATGTTTTCAGAGATAGCGGTGTAGATATTTCCCTATTTGCACAGATTGCCGTGTAGATATTTCCATTTTTACACAGATACCTGTGTAGATATTTCCAAATTTACACAGATAGCTGTGTAGATATTTCCATGTTTACACAGATTGCGTTGTAGATATTTTCATGTTTATAGAGAATGTGGTGTAGATATTTCCATCTTTATACAGATAGCGGTGTAGATATTTCCATGTTTATACAGATGGCGGTGTAGATAGTTCCATGTTTATGGAGATGGCGGTGTAGATATTTTCATGTTTATATAGATGGCGGTGTAGATATTTCCCTGTTTGTAGAGATTGTGGTGTTGGTATTTCCATGTTTATAGAGATAGCGCTGTAGGTATTTCCTTGTTTATACAGATAGTTGTGTAGATACATCCATGTTTATACAGATGGCTGTGTAGATATTTCCATGTGTATACAGATGACTCTGTAGATATTTGTAGGTTTACACAAATGGCGGTGTAGATATTTCCATATTTATACAGATAGCGGTGTAGATATTTCCATGTTTATACAGATAACGGTGTAGATATATCCATGTTTATACAGATAGCGATGTAGATATTTCCATGTTTATACAGATAGTAGCGTAGATATTTCCATGTTTACAGATATAGCGGTGTAGATATTTCCATCTTTGCACAGATTGCTATGTAGATATTTCCATCTTTACACGGATGGCAGTTTAGATATTTCCATGTTTATTCAGATGACAGTGTAGATATTTCCATGTTTATACAGATAGCGGTGTAGATATTCACATGTTTATAGAGATAGCTTTGTAGATATTTCCATGTTTATACAGATAGCGGTATAGATATTTCCATGTTTATACAGATCACGGTGTAGATATTTCCATGTTTATACAGATCACGTTGTAGATATTTCCATGTTTATACAGATAGCGGTGTAGATATTTCCATGTTTCTACAGATATCAGTGTAGATATTTCCATGTTTACAAAGATTGCCATGTAGATATTTCCATCTTTCTACAGACTGCATTGTAGATATTTCCATGTTTATACAGATGGCGGTGTAGATATTTCCATGTTTATACAGATCGTGGTGAAGATATTTCCATGTTTATACATATCGCGGTGTAGATATTTCCATGTTTATAGAGATAGCGGTGTAGATATTTCCATGTTTATACAGATAGCAGTGTAGATATTTACATGTTTATACAGATAGCGGTGTATATATTTCCATGTTTACACAGATGGTGGTGTAAATAATTCCATGTTTATAGAGATGGCAGTGTAAATATTTCCATGTTTATTTAGATATCGGTGTAGATATATCCATGTTCATAGAGATAGCAGTGAGGATATTTCCATGTTTATACAGATAGCAGTGTAGTTATTTCCATTTCTATAGTGATAGCGGTTTAGATATTTCATATTTATACAGATAGCGGTGTAGATATTTCAATGTTTATACAGATTGCGTTGTAGATATTTCCATGTTTATAGAGATAGCGGTGTAGATATTTCCACGTTTATACAAATGGAGGTGTAGATATTTCCATCTTTCTACAAATGGCAGTGTAGTTGTTTCCATGTTTATAGCGATGGCGGTGTAGATATATCCATGTTTTTATAGAAGGCAGTGCAGATACTTTCTTGTTTATGTAGATGGTGTTGTAGATATCTCCATGTTTAAAGAGATGGCGGTGTATATATTTCCATGTTGATGGAGATAGCGGTGTAGATATTTCCAAGTTTATAGAGATAGCGGTGTAGTTATTTCCATGTTTATAGAGATAGAGGTGTAGATATTTCCATGTTTCTAGAGATAACTGTGTAGATATTTCCATGTTTGTACAGATGGCATTGTAGATATTTCCATGTTTATAGAGATTGCGGTGTAGATATTTTCATGTTTATACAGATTGCGGTGGAGGTTTGTCCATGTTTATACAGATAGCAATGGAGATATCTCCACGTTAATACACATAGCGTTGTAGATATTTCCATGTTTATACAGATGGCGGTGTAGATATTTCCATGTTTATACAGATGGCTGTGCCGATGTTTCCATATTTATACAGAGTTCTCTGTAGATATTTCCATGTTTATATAGATGACAGTGTAGATATTTCCAGGTTTATACAGATGACTGTGTAGACATTTCCATGTTAATACAGATGACGCTGTAGATATTTCCATGTTTATAGAGATAGCGGTGTAGATATTTCCATGTTTATAGAGAGAGCGGTGTAAATATTTCCATATTTATACAGATAGTGGTGTAGATATTTCCATGTTTATACAGATAGCGGTGTAGATATTTCCATCTTTATTCAGAGAGTGCTGTACATATTTCCTAGTTTATACAGATCACTCTGTAGATATTTCCATGTTTATACAGATAACGTTGTAGATATTTCCATCTTTATACAAACGGTGGTGTAGATATTTCCATGTTCCTACACATGACTGTGTAGTTATTTCCATGTTTATACAGATGGCGGTGTAGATATTTCCATATTTATAGAGATAGCAGTGTAGATATTTCCAGGTTTATACAGATAGCGGTGTAAATATTTAAATGTTTATACAGATCTTGGTGTAGATATTTCCATGTTTATTCAGATTCCGGTGTAGATATTTCCATGTTTATACAGATTGCAGTGTAGATATTTCTATGTTTATGTAGATAGCGGTGTACATATTTCCATGTTTGTACAGATGGCGGTGTTGATATTTCCTTCTGTACACTGATTGCCGTGTAGATATTTCCATCTTCATACAGATTGCGTTGTAGATATTTCCATGGATATGCAGACGACGGTGTGGATGTTTCCAAGTTTATAGAGATACCGGTGTAGGTATTTCCATGTTTATAGACATAGCGGTGTAGATATTTCCATGTTTATATAGATGGCGTTGTAGATATCTCCATGTTTATAACGATAGCGGTGTTGGTGTTTCCACATTTATACAGATAGCAATGTAGATATTTCCATGTTTATAAAGCTCGAGGTGCAGATATTTATATCTTTATACAGATGGCATTTTAGGTATTTCCTTATTCACACAGATGGCGGTGTAGAGGTTTCCATGTTTATACAGATGGCAGAGTAGATAGTTCCATGTTTATGGAGATGGCAGTGTAGATATTTTCATGTTTATAGAGATTGCGGTGTAGATATTTACATGTTTGTACAGATGGCTGTGTAGATATTTCCATGTGTATACAGACGGCATTGTAGATTTTTCCATGTTTATACAGATGACTGTATAGGTATTTCCATGTTTTTACAGATTGCAGAGCAGATATTTTCATGTTTATAGAGATGGCGGTGTAGATATTTCCATGTTTATAGAGATAGCGGTGTAGATATTTCGATGTTTGTACAGATGGCGGTGTTGATATTTCCATCAATACACAGATGGCCGTGTAGATATTTCCATGTTTATAGAGATGGCGGCGTAGATATTTCCATGGACATGCAGATGGCAGTGTAGTTATTTCCATGTTTATACAGATTGCGGGGTAGATATTTCCATGTTTACACAGATGGTGGTGTAGATATTTCCGTGTTTATACACATGGTGGAGTAGATACTTCCATCTTTATGGAGATGGCAGTGTAGATATTTTCATGTTTATAGAGATGGCGGTGTAGATATTTCCATATTTATAGAGATAGCGGTGTAGATATTTCCATATTTCTACAGATGGCAGTGTAGGTATTTCCATGTTTATACAGATGGCGGTGTAGATATTTCCATATTTATACAGATGTCTGGGTAGATATTTCCATGTGTATACAGATGGTATTGTAGCTATTTCCATGTTTATACAGATGGTGGTGTAGATATTTCCATGTTTATACAGATGCCTATGCAGATATTTCCATATTTATAAAGAGGGCTGTGTAGATATTTCTATGTTTATACAGATGGCAGTGCAGATATTTCCATGTTCCTACACCTGACTCTGTAGGTATTTCCGTGTTTATACAGATGGCTTCATAGATATTTCCATGTTTATAGAGACAGCGATGCAGATATTTCCATGTTTATACAGATAGCGGTGTATATATTTCCATGTTTATACAGATCGTGGAGTAGATATTTCTATGTTTATACAGATACCGGTGTAGATATTTCCATGTTTATACAGACCGCAGTGTAGATATTTTCAAGTTTATAGAGATAGCAGTGTAGGTATTTCCATGTTTGTACAGATGGCGGTGTTGATGTTTCCATCTATACACAGATTGCGGTGTCGGTATTTCCATGTGTATAGAGATGGCATTGTAGATATTTCCAAGTTTATACAGATGGTGGTGTAGATGTTTCCATGTTTATACAGATAGCGGTGTAGATATTTCCATGTTTATAGAGATAGCGGTGTAGATATTTCCATATTTATACAGATAGCGGTGTAGATATTTCCATGTTTATACAGACCGCGGTGTAGATATTTCCATGTTTATACAGATAGCTGTGCAGATATTTCCATGTTTGTAGAGATGGTGGTGTTGATATTTCCATATATACACAGATGACCGTGTAGATATTTCCATGTTTATACAGATGGCGGCGCAGATATTTCTATGGATATGTAGATGGCGGTGTAGATATTTCCATGTATATACAGATAGCGGTGTAGTTATTTCCATGTTTTTATAGAGAGCGGTGTAGATATTTCCATGTATGTACACATGGCTGTGTAGATATTTCCATGTTTATACACATGGCGGTGTAGATATTTCCATGTATGTACACATGGCTGTGTAGATATTTCCATGTTTATACAGATGGCCGTGTAGCTATTTCAATGTTTATACAGATAACTTTGTAAGTATTTCCATGTTTATACAGATGGCGGTGTAGATATTTCGATGTTTATAGAGATAGCAGTGGAGTTATTTCCATGTTTATACAGATAGCGGTGTAGTTACTTCCATGTTTATACTGATCACGGTGTAGATATTTCCATGTTTATAGAGATAGCGGTGTAGATATTTCCATGTTCGTAGAGATAGCGGTGTTGATTTTTCCATGTTTATACCGATGGCGGTGTAAATATTTCCATGTTTATACAGATAAATTTGTAAGTATTTCCATGTTTATATAGATGGTGGTGTAGATATTTCCATGTTTATACACATGGCTGTGTAGATATTTCCATGTTTATACAGATGACTTTGTAGGTATTTCCATGTTTATAGAGATGGCGGTGTAGGTATTTCCATGTTTATAGATACAGCTGTGTAGATATTTCCATGTTTATACAGATAGCGGTGTAGATATTTCCATGTTTATACAGATAGCTGTGTAGGTATTTCCATGTTTATACAGATGGCTTTGTAGATGTTTCCATATTTATAGAGATCGCGGTGCAGATATTTCCATGTTTATACAGATAGCGGTGTAAATATTTCCAGGTTTATACAGATCGTGGTGTAGATATTTCCATGTTTATACAGATACCGGTGTAGATATTTCCATGTTTATACAGACTGCGGTGTAAATATTTCCATGTTTATACAGATAGCGTTGCAGATATTTCCATGTTTGTACAGATGGCGGTGTTGATATTTCCATCTATACACATATGACCGTGTAGATATTTCCATGTTTATACAGATGGCGGCGAAGATATATCTATGGATATGTAGATGTCGGTGTAACTATTTCCATGTTTATACAGAAAGCGGTGTAGTTATTTCCATGTTAATATAGATAGCGGTGTAGATATTTCCATGTTTATACACATGGCTGTGTAGATATTTCCATGTTTATGCAGATGGCGGTGTAGATATTTCCATGTTTATACAGATAACTTTGTAAGTATTTCCATGTTTATACAGATGGCGGTGTAGATATTTCGATGTTTATAGAGATAGCAGTGGAGATATTTCCATGTTTATACAGATAGCGGTGTAGATAATTCCATGATTATGCTGATCGCGGTGTAGATATTTCCATGTTTATACAGATTGCGGTGAAGATATTTCCATGTTTATACAGATGGCGGTGTGGATATTTCCATGTTTATAGAGATGGCAGTGTAGATATTCCATGTTTATAGAGATAGCGGTGTTGATATATCCATGTTCATAGAGATAGCAGTGAGGATATTTCCAAGATTATACAGATAGCAGTGTAGATATTTCCATTTTTATAGAGACAGCGGTTTAGATATTTCATATTTATACAGAGTGCGGTGTAGATATTTCCATGTTTATACAGATTGCGGTGTAGATATTTCCATGTTTATACACATGACTGTGAAGGTATTTCCATGTTTATACAGATGACTTTTTCGATATTTCAATGTTTATAGAGATAGCGGTGCAGACATTTCCATGTTTATACAGATAGCGGTGTAATTATTTCCATATTTATAAAGATCGTGGTGTAGATAATTCCATGTTTATAGAGATAGCGTTGCAGATATTTCCATGTTTATACAGATATCGGTGTAATTATTTCCATGGTTATACAGATCGTGGTGTAGATATTTCCATGTTTATAAAGATACCGGTGTAGATATTTACATGTTTATACAGATGGCAGTGTAGGTATTTCCATGTTTATAGAGATAGCGGTGTAGATATTTCCACGTTTGTACAGATGGCGGTGTTGATGTTTCCATCTATACACAGATTGCCGTGTAGGTATTTCCATGTGTATACAGATGGCATTGTAGATATTTTCATGTTTATACAGATGGTGTTGTAGATATTTCCATGTTTATACAGATGACTGTATAGGTATTTCCATGTTTTTACAGATGGCATTGTAGATATTTCCATGTTTATAGAGATAGCAGTGTAGATATTTCCATGTTTATACAGATGGTGGTGTAGATATTTCCATGTTTATAGAGATAGCGGTGCAGACATTTCCATGTTTATACAGATAGCGGTGTACTTATTTCCATATTTATAAAGATCGTGGTGTAGATATTTCCATGTTTATAGAGATAGCGTTGCAGATATTTCCATGTTTATACAGATATCGGTGTAATTATTTCCATGGTTATACAGATCGTGGTGTAGATATTTGCATGTTTATAAAGATACCGGTGTAGATATTTACATGTTTATACAGATGGCAGTGTAGGTATTTCCATGTTTATAGAGATAGCGGTGTAGATATTTCCATGTTTGTACAGATGGCGGTGTTGATGTTTCCATCTATACACAGATTGCCGTGTAGGTATTTCCATGTGTATACAGATGGCATTGTAGATATTTCCATGTTTATAGAGATAGCAGTGTAGATATTTCCATGTTTATACAGATGGCGGTGTAGATGTTTCCATGTTTATAGAGATAGCGGTGTAGATATTTCCATGTTTATACAGATGGCGGTGTAGATATTTCCATGTTTATAGAGATAGCGGTGTAGATATTTCCATATTTATACGGATAACTGTGTAGATATTTCAATGTTTATACAGATAGCGGTGTAAATATTTCCATGTTTATACAGATCATGTTGTAGATATTTCCATGTTTATAGAGATAGCGGTTTAGATATTTCCATGTTTATACAGATAGAGGTGTAGATATTTCCATGTTTATACAGACCGCGGTGAAGATATTTGCATGTTTATAAAGATAGCGGTGCAGATATTTCAATGTTTGTACAGAAGGAGGTGTTGATGTTTCCATCTATACACAGATTGCCGTGTATGTATTTCCATGTGTATACAGATGGCATTGTAGATATTTCTATGTTTATACAGATGGTGGTGTAGATATTTCCATGTTTCTACAGATGGCGTTTTAGGTATTTCCATGTTTATACATATAACGGTGTAGATATTTCCATGTTTATACAGATAGCGATGTAAATATTCCCATGTTTATACCAATCACGTTTTAGATATTTCCATGTTTATAGAGATAGCGGTGTAGATATTTCCATGTTTATACAGATATCGGTTTAGATATTTCCATGTTT
Source organism: Pan troglodytes (assembly GCF_028858775.2). Classification (NCBI taxonomy): domain Eukaryota; kingdom Metazoa; phylum Chordata; class Mammalia; order Primates; family Hominidae; genus Pan; species Pan troglodytes. The sequence goes on from NC_072418.2 coordinate 65,205,933, forward strand.
ATACAGACCGTGGTGTAGATATTTCCATGTTTATACAGATTGCGGGCAGATATTTCCATGTTTGTACAGATGGCAGTGTTGATATTTCCATCTATACACAGATGACGGTGTAGATATTTCCATGTTTATACAGATGGCGGCACAGTTATTTCCATGGATATGTAGATGGCGGTGTAGATATTTCCATGTTTATACAGATAGCGGTGAAGTTATTTCCATGTTTATATAGATAGTGTTGTAGATATTTCCATGTATATACACATGGCTGTGTAGATATTTCCATGTTTATACAGATGGCGTTGTAGATATTTCGATGTTTATAGAGATAGCAGTGGAGATATTTCCATGTTTATACAGATAAAGGTGGAGATATTTCCATGTTTATAGAGACAGCAGTGGAGATATTACCAGGTTTATACACATAGCGGTGTGCATATTTCCATGTTTATAGAGACAGCGGTGTAGGTATTTCCATGTTTATACAGATAGCGGTGCGGGTATTTCCATGTTTATACATATGCCTATGCAGATATTTCCATATTTATGAAGAGGGCTCTGTAAATATTTCCATGTTTATACAGATGGCAGTGTAGATATTTCCATGTTCCTACACATGACTGTGTATTTATTTCCATGTTTATACAGATGGCTTTGCAGGTATTTCCTTGTTTATAGAGATAGCGGTGTAGATATTTCCATGTTTATACAGATACCGCTGTAGATATTTCCATGTTTATACAAACCGCAGTGTAGATATTTCCATGTTTATACAGATAGCGGTGTAGATATTTCCATGTCTGTACAGATGGCGGTGTTGATGTTTCCATGTATACACAGATTGCCGTTTAGCTATTTCCATGTGTATACAGATGGCATTGTAGATATTTCCATGTTTATACAGATGGTGGTGTAGATATTTCCATGTTTCTACAGATGGCGTTGTAGGTATTTCCATGTTTATACAGATAACGGTGTAGATATTTCCATGTTTATACAGATAGCGATGTAGATATTACCATGTTTACACAGATGGTGGTGTAGATATTTCCGTGTTTATACACATGGTGGAGTAGATACTTCCATCTTTATGGAGATGGCAGTGTAGATATTTTCATGTTTATAGAGATGGCGGTGTAGATATTTCCATATTTATAGAGATAGCAGTGTAGATATTTCCATCTTTCTACAGACGGCAGTGTAGATATTTCCATGTTTAAACAGATGGCGGTGTAGATATTTCCATATTTATACAGATGTCTGTGTAGATATTTCCATGTGTGTACAGATGGTATTGTAGGTATTTCCATGTTTATACAGATGGTGGTGTAGATATTTCCATGTTTATTCAGATGACTGTGTAGATATTTCCATGTTTTTACAGATGGCAATGTAGATATTTCAATGTTTATAGAGATGGCGCTGTAGATTTTTCCATGTTTATACAGATGGCGGTGTAGATATTTCCATGTTTATATAGATGACGGTGTAGATATTACCATGTTTATACAGATAGCGGTGTAGATATTTCCATGTTTATACAGATCGTGGTGAAGATATTTCCATGTTTATACAGATCGCGTTGTAGATATTTCCATCTTTTTACATATTTCGGTGTAGATATTTCCATGTATACACAGATTGCTATGTAAATATTTCCATCTTTCTACAGATGGCATTGTAGATATTTCCATGTTTATACAGATGGCGGTGTAGATATTTCCATGTTTATATATATGGTGGTGTAGATATTACCATGTTTATACAGATAGCGGTGTAGATATTTCCATGTTTATACAGATCGTGGTGAAGATATTTCCATGTTTAAACAGATCGCGGTGTAGATATTTCTATGTTTATACAGATCGCGGTGTAGATATTTCCATGTTTATACAGATAGCAGTGTAGATATTTCCATGTTTATACAGATAGCGGTGTAGATATTTTCATGTGTATACAGATAGCGGTGTAGGTATTTCCATGTTTATAGACATAGCTGTGTAGATATCTCCATGTTTATATAGATGACGTTGTAGATATTTCCATGTTTATACCGATAGCGGTGTTGGTATTTCCACGTTTACACAGATAGCGATGTAGATATTTCCATGTTTATACAGCTCGCGGTGCAGATATTTATATCTTTATGCAGATGGCATTGTAGATATTTCCTTATTCACACAGATGGCTGTGTAGATGTTTCCATGTTTATACAGATGGTGGAGTAGTTAATTCCATGTTTATGGAAATGGCAGTGTAGATATTTTCATGTTTATAGAGATGGCGGTGTAGATTTTTCCATGTTTATAGAGATAGCAGTGTAGATATTTACATGTTTATACAGATGGCTGTGTAGATATTTCCATGTGTATACAGATTGCATTGTAGATATTTCCATGTTTATACAGATGACTCTATAGGTATTTCCATGTTTTTACAGATGGCAGTGCAGATATTTCCATGTTTATAGAGATAGCGGTGTAGATATTTCCATGTTTGTACAGATGGCAGTGTAGATATTTCCATGTGTATACAGATGGTATTGTAGGTATTTCCATGTTCATACTGATGGTGGTGTAGATATTTCCATGTTTATTCAGATGACTCTGTAGATATTTCCATGTTTTTACAGATGGCAGTGTAGATATTTCAATGTTTATAGAGATGGCGCTGTACATATTTCCATGTTTACACAAATAACGGTGGAGATATTTCAATGTTTATACAGACAGCAGTGGAGATATTTCCATGTTTATACACATAGCCATGTACATATTTCCATGTTTATAGAGACAGCGGTGTCGGTATTTCCATGTTTATACAGATAGCGGTGCAGATATTTCCATGTTTATACAGATGCCTATGCCGATACCTCCATATTTATACAGAGGGCTTTGTAGATATTTCCATGTTTATACAGATGGCAGTGTAGATATTTCCATGTTCCTACACATGTCTGTGTAGGTATTTCCATGTTTATACAAATGGCTTTGTAGATATTTCCATGTCTATAGAGATAGCGGTGCAGATATTTCCATGTTTACAGATAGCGGTGTATATATTCCCATGCTTATACAGATCATGGTGTAGATATTTCCATGTTTATACAGATATCGGTGTAGATATTTCCATGTTTATACAGACCGCAGTGTAGATATTTCCATGTTTATAGAGATAGCAGTGTAGATATTTCCAAGTTGGTACAGATGGCGGTGTTGATGTTTCCATCTATACACAGATTGCCGTGTTGGTATTTCCATGTGTATACAGATGGCATTGTAGATATTTCCAAGTTTATACAGATGCTGGTGTAGATATTTCCATGTTTACACAGATGACTGTGTAGGCATTTCAATGTTTATACAGACGGCAGTGTAGATATTTCCATGTTTATAGAGATAGCGGTGTAGATATTTCCATATTTATACAGATAACGGTGTAGAAATTTCCATGTTTATACAGATAGCGGTGTAAATATTTCCATGTTTATACAGATCACGGTGTAGATATTTCCTTGTTTATACAAATAGCAGTGTAGTTCTTTCCGTGTTTATACAGATAGCGGTGTCGATATTTCCATGTATACACAGATGGCTGTGTAGATATTTCCATGTTTATATAGATGGCTTTGTAGATATTTCCATGTTTATACAGATGACTTTGTAGGTATTTCCATGTTTATACAGATGACTTTGTAGGTATTTCCATGTTTATACAGATGGCGGCGCAGTTATTTCCATGGATATGTAGATGGCGGTGTAGATATTTCCATGTTTACACAGATAGCGGTGTAGTTATTTCCATGTTTATATAGATGGCGGTGTAGATATTTCCATGTATATACACATGGCTGTGTAGATATTTCCATGTTTATACAGATGGCGATGTAGATATTTCCGTGTTTATACCGATAAATTTATAAGTATTTCCATGTTTATACAGATGGCGGTGTAGATATTTCCAGGTTTATACAGATGGTGGTGAAGATATTTCCATGTTTATACAGATCGCGGTGTAGATATTTTCATGTTTATACAGATCGCGTTGTAGATATTTCCATGTTTATACAGATAGCGGTGTAGATATTTCCATGTTTATACAGATAGCGGTGTAGATATTTCCACGTTTATAGAGATAGCGGTGTAGATATTTCCATGTTTATATACATGGCGTTGTAGATATTTCCATGTTTATACCGATAGCGGTGTTGGTATTTCCACATTTATACAGATAGCGATGTAGATATTTCCATGTTTATACAGCTCGCGGTGCAGATATTTATATCTTTATACAGATTGCATTGTAGATATTTCCTTATTCACACAGATGGCGGTGTAGATGTTTCCATGTTTATACAGATGGCGGAGTAGTTAGTTGCATGTTTATGGAGATGGCAGTGTAGATATTTTCATGTTTATAGAGATGTCGGTGTAGATATTTCCATGTTTATAGAGATAGCATTGTAGATATTTACATGCTTATACAGATGGCTGTGTAGATATTTCCATGTGTATACAGATGGCATTGTAGATATTTCCATGTTTATACAGATAACTCAATAGGTATTTCCATGTTTTTACTGATGGCAGTGCAGATATTTCCATGTTTATAGAGATAGCGCTGTAGATATTTCCATGTTTGTACAGATGGCGGTGTTGATATTTCCATCTATACACAGATGGCCGTGTAGATATTTCCATGTTTATACAGATGGTGGCGTAGATATTTCCATGGACATGCAGATGGCGGTGTAGGTATTTCCATGTTTATACAGATGGCGGTGTAGTTATTGCCATGTTTACACAGATGGTGGTGTAGATATTTCCGGGTTTATACACATGGCGGAGTAGATACTTCCATCTTTATGGAGATGGCAGTGTAGATATTTTCATGTTTATAGAGATGGCGGTGTAGATATTTCCATATTTATAGAGATAGTGGTGTAGATATTTCCATCTTTCTACAGATGGCAGTGTAGGTATTTCCATGTTTAAACAGATGGCGGTGTAGATATTTCCATATTTATACAGATGTCTGTGTAGATATTTCCAAGTGTATACAGATGATATTGTAGGTATTTCCATGTTTATACAGATGGTGGTGTAGATATTTCCATGATTATTCAGATGACTGTGTAGATATTTCCATGTTGTTACAGATGGCAGTGAAGATATTTCAATGTTTATAGAGATGGCACTGTAGATATTTGCATGTTTATACAGATAGCGGTGTAGATATTTCCATGTTTGTACAGATAGCGATGTAGATATATCCATGTTTTTACAGATATCGGTGTAGATATTTCCATGTTTACACACATTGCGGTGTAGATATTTCCATCTTTCTACAGATGGCATTGTAGATATTTCCATGTTTATACAGATGGTTGTGTAGCTATTTCTATGTTTACGTAGATGGTGGTGTAGATATTACCATGTTTATACAGATAGCGGTGTAGATATTTCCATGTTTATACAGATCGAGGTGAAGATATTTCCATGTTTATACAGATCGCGGTGTAGATATTTCCATGTTTATACAGATCGCGGTGTAGATATTTCCATGTTTATACAGATCGCGGTGTAGATATTTCCATGTTTATACAGATCGCGGTGTAGATATTTCCATGTTTATACAGATAGCGGTGTAGATATTTCAATGTTTATAGAGATAGCGGTGTAGTTATTTCCATGTTTATTGACATAGCGGTGTAGATATTTCCATGTTTATATAGATGGCGTTGTAGATATTTTCATGTTTATAACGATAGCGGTGTTGGTATTTCCACGTTTATACAGATAGCGATGTAGATATTTCCATGTTTATTCAGCTCGCGGTACAGATATTTATATCTTTATACAGATGGCATTGTAGATATTTCCTTATTCACACAGATGGCGGTGTAGATGTTTCCATGTTTATACAGATGGCAGAGTAGTTAGTTCCACGTTTACGGAGATGGCAGTGTATATATTTTCATCTTTATAGAGATGGCGATGTAGATATTTCCAAGTTTATAGAGATAGCAGTGTAGATATTTACATGTTTATACAGATGGCTGTGTAGATATTTCCATGTGTATACAGATGGCATTGTAGATATTTCCATGTTTATACAGATGACTCTATAGGTATTTCCATGTTTTTACAGATGGCCATGCAGATATTTCCATGTTTATACAGATGGCGGCGTAGATATTTCCATGGACATGCAGATGGCGGTGTAGATATTTCCATGTTTATACAGATAGTGGTTTAGATATTTCCATGTTTACACAGATGGTGGTGTAGATATTTCTGTGTTTTACACATGGCGGAGTAAATACTTCCATCTTTATGGAGATGGCAGTGTAGATATTTTCATGTTTATAGAGATGTCGGTGTAGATATTTCCATATTTATAGAGATAGCGGTGTAGATATTTCCATCTTTGTACGGATGGCAGTGTAGATATTTCCATGTTTATACATATGGCGGTGTAGATATTTCCATATTTATACAGATGTCAGTGTAGATATTTTCATGTGTATACAGATGGTATTGTAGGTATTTCCATGTTTATAGAGATGGTGGTGTAGATACTTCCATGTTTATTCAGTTGACTGAGTAGATATTTCCATGTTTTTACAGATGGCAGTGTAGATATTTCAATGTTTATAGAGATGGCGCTGTAGATATTTCCATGTTTATACAGATAACGGTGGAGATATTTCCCTGTTAATACAGAGAGCAGTGGAGATATTTCCATGTATATACACATAGCGGTGTACATATTTCCATGTTTATAGAGACAGCGGTGTAGGTATTTCCATGTTTATACAGATAGCGGTGCAGATATTTCCATGTTTATACAGATGCCTATGGAGATATTTTCATATTTATACAGAGGGCTGTGTAGATACTTCTATGTTTATACAGATGGATGTGTAGATATTTCCATGTTCCTACACATGACTGTGTAGGTATTTCCATGTGAATACAGATCATTGTAGATATTTCCATGTTTATACAGATGGTGGTGTAGATATTTCCAAGTTTACACAGATGACTTTATAGGTATTTCCATGTTTATACAGATGGCGGTGTAGATATTTCCATGTTTATAGGGATAGCGGTGTAGATATTTCCATATTTATACAGATAACGGTGTAGAAATTTCCATGTTTATACAGATAGCGGTGTAAATATTTCCATGTTTATACAGATCACGGTGTAGATACTTCCTTGTTTATACAAACAGCGGTGAAGTTATTTCCATGTTTCTACAGATAGCGGTGTAGATATTTCCATGTTTATAGAGATGGTGGTGTAGATATTTCCATGTTTATACAGATAGCGTTGTAGATATTTCCATGGATATGCAGATGGCGGTGTGGATGTTTCCATGTTTATAGAGATAGCGGTGTAGGTATTTCCATGTTTATAGACATAGCGGTGTAGATATTTCCATGTTTATGTAGATGGCGTTGCAGATATTTCCATGTTTATACCGATAGCGGTGTTGGTATTTCCACGTTTATACAGATAGTGATGTAGATATTTCCGTGTTTATAGAGCTCGCAATTCAGATATTTATATCTTTATAGACTTGGCATTGTAGATATTTCCTTATTCACACACATGGCGGTGTAGATGTTTCCATGTTTATACAGATGGCGGAGTAGATACTTCCATGTTTATGGAGATGGCAGTGTAGATATTTTCATGTTTATAGAGATAGCAGTGTAGATATTTACATGTTTATACAGATGGCTGTGTAGTTATTTCCATGTGTATACAGACGGCATTGTAGATATTTCCATGTTTATACAGATGACTGTATAGATATTTCCATATTTTTACAGATGGCAGTGCAGATATTTTCATGTTTATAGAGATGGCGGTGTAGATATTTCCATGTTTATACAGATAGCGGTCTAGATATTTCCATGTTTGTACATATGGCGGGGTTGATATTTCCATCTATACACAGATGGCCGTGTAGATATTTCCATGTTTATACAGATGGCGGCGTAGATATTTCCATGGATATGCAGATGGCGGTGTAGATATTTCCATGTTTATACAGATAGCGTTGTTGATATTTCCATGTTTACACAGATGGTGGTGTAGATATTTCCGTGTTTATACACATTGTGGAGTAGATACTTCCATCTTTATGGAGATGGCAGTGTAGATATTTTCATGTTTATAGAGATGGCGGTGTAGATATTTCCATATTTATAGAGATAGCGTTGCAGATATTTCCATTTTTCTACAGATGGCAGTGTAGATATTTCCATGTTTATACACATGGCGGTGTAGATATTTCCATATTTGTACAGATGTCTGTGTAGGTATTTCCATGTGTATAGAGTTGGTATTGTAGGTATTTCCATGTTTATACAGATGGCTTTGTAGATATTTCCATGTTTATAGAGATATCGGTGGATATTTTTCCAAGTCTATATAGATAGCGGTGTAAATACTTCCATGTTTATACAGATCGTGGTGTAGATATTTCCATGTTTATACAGATACCGGTGTAGAAATTTCCATGTTTATACAGACCGCAGTGTAGATATTTCCATGTTTATACAGATAGCGGTGTAGATATTTCCATGTTTGTACAGATGGCGGTGTTGATGTTTCCATCTATACACAGATTGCCGTGTAGGTATTTCCATGTGTATACAGATGGCATTGTAGGTATTTCCATGTGTACACAGATGGTGGTGTAGATACTTCCATGTTTATACATATGACTGTACAGGTATTTCCATGTTTTACAGATGGCATTGTAGATATTTCCATGTTTATAGAGATAGCAGTGTAGATATTTCCATGTATATACAGATGACGCTGTATATATTTCCATGTTTATACAGATAGCGGTTTAGATATTTCCATGTTTATACAGATCACGGTGTAGTTATTTCCATGTTTATAGAGATAGCGCTGAAGATATCTCCATGTTTATACAGATAGCGGTTTAGCTATTTCCTTGTTTATACAGATAGCGGTGTAGTTATATCCATGTTTATATAGATAGCGGTGTAGATATTTCCATGTATATACACATGGCTGTGTAGATATTTCCATGTTTATACAGATGGCGGTGTAGATATTTCCATGTTTATAGAGATGGCTGTGTAGATATTTCCATGTTCATAGAGATAGCCTTGTTGATTTTTCCATGTTTATAGAGATAGCGTTGTGTATATTTCCATGTTTATACAGATAGGGGTGTAGATATTTCCATGTTGATAGAGATGGCGGTGTAGATATTTCCATGTTTATACAGATCACGGTGTAGATATTTCCATGTTTATACAGATCGCGGTGTAGATATTTCCATGTTTATACAGATCATGGTGTAGATATTTCCATGTTTATACAGATTGCGGCGTTGATATTACCATTTTTATAGGGATAGCGGTGCAAATATTTCCACATTTATACAGATAGCGGTGTAGTTATTAAAATGTTTATAGAGATAGCGGTGTAGATATTTCTATGTATAAACAGATGTCTGTGTAGATATTTCCATGTTTAAACAGATGGTGGTGTAGATATTTCCTTGTTTATACAAATAGCGGTGTATTTATTTCCATGTTTATACAGATGGTGGTGTAGATATTTCCATGTTTACACAGATGACTGTATAGATATTTCCATGTTTATACAGAAGGCGGTTTAGATATTTCCATGTTTATAGAGATAGCGGTGTAGATATTTCCATATTTATACAGATAACGGTTTAGAAATTTCCATGTTTATACAGATATCGGTGTAAATATTTCCATGTTTATACAGATCACGGTGTAGATATTTCCATGTTTATAGAGATAGCGGTGTATATATTTCCATGTTTATACATATAGCGTTGTAGATTTTTCCATATATATACCGACCGCGCTGTAGATATTTCCAAGTTTACAGATAGCTGTGCAGATATTTCCATGTTTGTACAGAAGGCGTTGTTGATATTTCCATCTATACACAGATGACCGTGTAGATATTTCCATGTTTATACAGATGGCGGCGCAGATATTTCTATGGATATGTAGATGGTGGTGTAGATATTTCCATGTATATACAGATAGCGGTGTTGTTATTTCCATGTTTGTATAGAGAGCGGTGTAGATATTTCCATGTATGTACACACGGCTGTGTAGATATTTCCATGTTTATACAGATGGCGGTGTAGATATTTCCATGTTTATACAGATAACTTTGTAAGTTTTTCCATGTTTATACAGATGGCGGTGTAGATATTTCGATGTTTATAGAGATAGCAGTGGAGATATTTCCGTGTTTATACAAATAGCGGTGTAGTTATTTCCATGTTTATGTAGATAGCGTTGTAGATATTTCTATGTATATACCCATGGCTGTGTAGATATTTCCATGTATATACAGATAGCGGTGTAGATATTTCCAAGTTTATACAGATAGCGGTGTAGATATTTCCATGTTTATACAGATAGCGGTGTAGATATTTCCATGTTTATACAGATAGCGGTGTAGATATATCCATGTTTATACAGGTTGCGGTGTAGATATTTCCATGTTTATAAAGATAGCGGTGTAGATATTTCTATGTTTACACAGATTGCGGTGGAAATATTTCCATGTTTATACACATAGCAATGTAAATATTTCCATGTTTATACAGATAGCGGAGTAGATATTTCCATGTTTATACAGATAGCGGTGGAGATATTTCCATGATTAGACCGATAGCGGTGGAGATATTTCAATGTTTATACAGATGACTGTGTAGATATTTCCATGTGTATACAGATGGCAGTGTAGATATTTCCATGTTTATACAGATGGCAGTATAGATATTTCCATGTTTATACAGATTGCGGTGTGGCTATTTTCATGTTTATAGAAATAGCGGTGTAGGTATTTCCATGTTTATAGAGATCGCTGTGTAGATATTTCCATGTTTACACAGATGAATGTGTAGGTATGTACATGTGTATCCAGAAGGCATTGTTGATATTTCAATGTTTATAGAGATAGCGGTTTAGTTATTTCCATGTTTATACAGATGGCAGTGTAGATATTTCCATGTTTATACAGATAGCGGTGTTGACATTTCCATGTTTATAGAGATAGCGGTGTAGATATTTCCATATTTATGCAGATAGCGGAGTAGATATTTCCATGTTTATACAGAGAGCAGTGTAGATATTAACATGTTTATACAGATATCGTTGTAGATATATCCATGTTTATACAGAATGTGGTGTAGATATTTCCATGTTTATACAGACAGTGGTGTAGATATTTCCATGTTTACAGAGACAGAGGTGTAGATATTTCCATATTCACACAGATTGCGGTGTACATATTTCCATATTTACACCGACAGCTGTGAAGATATTCCCATGTTTACACAGATACTGTTGTAGATGTTTCCATGTTTATAGAGATTGCAGTGTACATATTTCCATGTTTATAAAGATAGCGGTGTAGGTATTTCCATGTTTTTGCAGATAGCGGTGGAGATATTTCCATGTTTATATAGATAGCGCTGTAGATATTTGCTTGTTTATACAGATGGCGGTGTAGATATTTCCATGTTTATACAGATAGAGGTGTAGATATTTCTATGTTTATAGAGATAGCGGAGGAGATATTTCCATGTTTTTACAGATAGCAATGTAGATATTTGAATGTTTATACAGATAGCGGTCTAGATATTTCCTTGTTTATACAGATAACGGTGTAGATATTTCTATTTTTATACACATAGCGGTGTAGTTATTTCCATGTTTATACAGATGACTGTGTACATATTTGCATGTTTATACAGATGGCGGTGTAGATATTTCCATGTTTATAGAGAGAGCGGTGTAGATATTTCCATGTTTATACAGATGGCGGTGTAGATATTTCCATATTTATACAGATGTCTGTGTAGATATTTCCAAGTGTATACAGATGGTATTGTAGTTATTTCCAGGTTTATAGAGATGGTGGTGTAGATATTTCCATGTTTATTCGGATGACTGTGTAGATATTTCCATGTTTTTACAAATGGCAGTGTAGATATTTCAATGATTATAGAGATGGCACTGTAGATATTTCCATGTTTACACAGATAAAGGTGGAGGTATTGCCATGTTTATACAGACAGCAGTGGAGTTATTACCATGTTTATACACATAGCGGTGTACATAATTCCATGTTTATGGAGAAAGCGGTGTAGGTATTTCCATGTTAATACAGATAGCGGTGCGGATATTTCCATGTTTATACAGATGCCTATGCAGATATTTCCATATTTATACAGAGGGCTGTGTAGATATTTCCATGTTTATACAGATGGCAGTGTAGATATTTCCATGTTCCTACAAATGACTGTGTAGTTATTTCCATGTTTATACAGATGGCTTTGCAGGTATTTCCTTGTTTATAGAGAGAGCGGTGTAGATATTTCCATGTTTATACAGATAGCAGTGTAAATATTTCCATGTTTTATACAGATCGTGGTGTAGATATTTCCATGTTTACACAGATACCGGTGTAGATATTTCCATGTTTATACAGACCGCAGTGTAGATATTTCCATGTCTGTACAGATGGCGGTGTTGATGTTTCCATCTATACAAAGATTGCCGTGTAGGTATTTCCATGTGTATACAGATGGCATTGTAGATATTTCCATGTTTATACAGATGGTGGTGTAGATATTTCCATGTTTCTACAGATGGCGTTGTAGGTATTTCCATGTTTATACAGAAAACGGTGCAGATATTTCCATGTTTATACAGATAGCGGTGTAAATATTTCCATGTTTATGTAGATCACGGTGTAGATATTTCCATGTTTATAGAGATACTGGTGTAGATATTTACATGTTTATACAGATAGTGGTTTAGTTATTTCCATGTTTATACAGACCGTGGTGTAGATATTTCCATCTTTATACAGATTGCAGTGCAGATATTTCCATGTTTGTACAGATGGCGGTGTTGATATTTCCATCTGTACACAGATGGCCGTGTAGATATTTCCATGTTTATACAGATGGTGGCGTAGATATTTCCATGGAAATGCAGATGGCGGTGTAGATTTTTCCATGGAAATGCAGATGGCGGTGTAGATATTTCCATATTTATACAGATAGCGGTGTAGATAATTCCATGTTTTCACAGATTGTGGTGTAGATATTTCCGTGTTTATACACATGGCGGAATAGATATTTCCATCTTAAAGGAGATGGCTGTGTAGATATTTCCATGTTTATACAGATGGCGGTGAAGATATTTCCATATTTATACAGGTGTCTGTGTAGATATTTCCATCTGTATACAGATGGTATTGTAGGTATTTCCATGTTTATGCAGATGGTGGTGTAGATATTTCCATGTTTATTCAGATGACTGTGTAGATATTTCCATGTTTTTACAGATGGCAGTGTAGATATTTCAATGTTTATAGAGATGGCGCTGTAGATATTTCCATTTTTGTACAGATAACGGTGGAGATATTTCCATGTATATACAGACAGCAGTGGAGTTATTTCCATGTTTATACACATAACGGTGTACATATTTCCATGTTTATAGAGACAGCGGTGTAGGTATTTCCATGTTTATACAGATAGCGGTGCAGATATTTCCATGTTTGTACAGATGCCTATGCAGATATCTCCATATTTATACAGAGGGCTGTGTAGATATTTCTTTGTTTATAGAGATGGCAGTGTAGATATTTCCATGTTCCTACACATGACTGTATAGGTATTTCCATGTTTATACAGATTGCTTTGTAGATATTTCCATGTCTATAGAGATAGCGGTGCAGATATTTCCATGGTTATGCAGGTAGCTTTGTATATATTTCCATGTTTATACAGATCGTGGTGTAGATATTTCTAAGTTTATACAGATACCGGTGTAGATATTTCCATGTTTATACAGACCGCACTGTAGATATTTCCATGTTTATAGACATACCAGTGTTGATATTTCCAAGTTTGTACAGATGGCGGTGTTGATGTTTCCATCTATACACAGATTGCCGTGTAGGTATTTCCATGTGTATACAGATGGCATTGTAGTTATTTACATGTTTATACAGATGGAGGTGTAGATATTTCCATGTTTACACAGAGGACTGTATAGGTATTTCCAAGTTTATACAGATGGCGGTGTGGATATTTCCATGTTTATAGAGATAGCGGTGTAGATATTTCCATATTTATACAGATAACGGTGTAGAAACTTCCATGTTTATACAGATAGCTGTGTAAATATTTCCATGTTTATACAGATCACGGTGTCGATATTTCCAAGTTTATAGAGATAGCGGTGTAGATATTTCCATATTTATACAGATAGCGGTGTAGATATTTCCTTGTTTATACAGACCGCGGTGTAGATATTTCCATGTTTATTCAGATGGCGGTGTTGATATTTCCATCTATACACAGATGACCGTGTAGATATTTCCATGTTTATACAGATGTCGGCGCAGATATTTCTATGGATATGTAGATGGCGGTGTAGATATTTCCATGTATATAGAGATAGCGGTGTAGTTATTTCCATGTTTATATAGAGAGCGGTGTAGATATTCCCATGTATGTACACATGGCTGTGTAGATATTTCCATGTTTATACAGATGGCGGTGTAGATATTTCCATGTTTATACAGATAACTTTGTAAGTATTTCCATGTTTATACAGATGGCGGTGTAGATATTTCGATGTTTATAGAGATAGCAGTGGAGATATTTCCATGTTTATACAGATAGCGGTGTAGTTATTTCCAAGTTTATATAGATAGCGGTGTAGATATTTCCATGTATATACACATGGCTGTTTAGATATTTCCATGTTTATACAGATGGCAGTGTAGATATTTCCATGTTTATACAGATAACTTTGTAAGTATTTCCATGTTTATACAGATAGCGGTGTAGATATTTTGATGTTTATAGAGATAGCAGTGGAGATATTTACATGTTTATAAAGATAGCGGTGTAGATATTTCCATGTTTATACTGATCGCGGTGTAGATATTTCCATGTTTATAGAGATGGCGGTGTAGATATTTCCATGTTCATAGAGATAGTGGTGTTGATTTTTCCATGTTTATAGAGATAGCGGTGTGGATATTTCCATGTTTTTACAGAATGGGTTGTAGATATTTCCATGTTTACAGAGATGGCGGTGTAGATATTTCCATGTTTATATAGATCACGGTGTAGATATTTCCATGTTTATACAGATCATGGTGTTGATATTTCCATGTTTATACAGATCGCGGTGTTGATATTACCATATTTATAGGGATAGCCGTGCAAATATTTCCACATTTATACAGATAGCGGTGTAGTTATTAGCATGTTTATACAGATAGCGGTGAAGATATTTCCTTGTTTACAGAGATAGCGGTGTAGGTATTTCCATGTTTATAGAGATAGCGGAGTAGATATTTCCATGTTTATACAGATAGCGTTGTAGACATTTCCAAGTTTATACAGATAGCGGTGTTGGTATTTCCAAGTTTATATATATAGCGGTGTAGATATTTCCATGTTTACACTGCTCGCGGTGTAGATATTTACATCTTTATACAGATGGCAGTGTAGATATTTCCATGTTTATACAGATGGCGGTGTACATAGTTCCATGTTTATGGAAATGGCAGTGAAGCTATTTCCATGTTCATAGAGATATTGGTTCAGGTATCTCCATGTTTATAGAGATAACGGTGTAGATATTTCCATGATTATACAGATGGTTGTGTAGATATTTCCATGTGTATACAGATGGCACTGTAGGTATTTCCATGTTTATACAGATGGCAGTGTAGATATTTCCATGTTTATAAAGATAGCGGTGTTGACATATCCATGTTTATACAGATCGCGTTGTAGAAATTTCCATGTTCATACAGGTAGCGTTGTAGATTTGTAAACGGTGAAGATACTTCCATGTTTTTAGTGATACCCATGTAGATATTTCCATGTATATACAGACAGCGGTGTTGACATTTCCATGTTTATGGAGATAACAGTGTAGATATTTCCATATTTATACAGATAGTGGAGTAGACATTTCCATGTTTATACTGATAGCAGTGTAGATATTCCCATGTTTATACAGATAGTGGTGTAGATATATCCATGTTTATGCAGACTGTGGTGTAGATATTTCCATGTTTATACATATAGCGGTGTAGATCTTTCCATGTTTATACAGATAGTGGTGTAGATATTTCCATGTTTACAAAGACAGAGGTGTAGATATTTCCATCTTCACACAGATTGCGGTGTACATATTTCCATGTTTACACAGACAGCTGTGTAGGTATTTCCATGTTTACACAGATAGTGTTGTAGATATTTCCATGTTTATAGAGATTGCAGTGTAGATATTTGCAGGTTTATGAATATAGTGGAGTAGATATTTCCATGTTTATACAGATAGAAGTGGAGATAGTTAAATGTTTATACAGATAGCGCTGTAGATATTTGCATGTTTATGCAGATAGCGGTGTAGATATTTCCATGTTTATACAGATAGCGGTGTAGATATTTCCATGTTTATAGAGATAGCGGTGTAGATATTTCCATATTTATACAGATAGCGGTGTAGATATTTCCTTGTTTATACAGACCGCGGTGTAGATATTTCCATGTTTATTCAGATGGCGGTGTTGATATTTCCATCTATACACAGATGATCGTGTAGATATTTCCATGTTTATACAGATGTCGGCGCAGATATTTCTATGGATATGTAGATGGCGGTGTAGATATTTCCATGTATATAGAGATAGCGGTGTAGTTATTTCCATGTTTATATAGAGAGCGGTGTAGATATTCCCATGTATGTACACATGGCTGTGTAGATATTTCCATGTTTATACAGATGGCGGTGTAGATATTTCCATGTTTATACAGATAACTTTGTAAGTATTTCCATGTTTATACAGATGGCGGTGTAGATATTTCGATGTTTATAGAGATAGCAGTGGAGATATTTCCATGTTTATACAGATAGCGGTGTAGTTATTTCCAAGTTTATATAGATAGCGGTGTAGATATTTCCATGTATATACACATGGCTGTTTAGATATTTCCATGTTTATACAGATGGCAGTGTAGATATTTCCATGTTTATACAGATAACTTTGTAAGTATTTCCATGTTTATACAGATGGCGGTGTAGATATTTTGATGTTTATAGAGATAGCAGTGGAGATATTTACATGTTTATAAAGATAGCGGTGTAGATATTTCCATGTTTATACTGATCACGGTGTAGATATTTCCATGTTTATAGAGATGGCGGTGTAGATATTTCCATGTTCATAGAGATAGTGGTGTTGATTTTTCCATGTTTATAGAGATAGCGGTGTGGATATTTCCATGTTTTTACAGAATGGGTTGTAGATATTTCCATGTTTACAGAGATGGCGGTGTAGATATTTCCATGTTTATATAGATCACGGTGTAGATATTTCCATGTTTATACAGATCATGGTGTTGATATTTCCATGTTTATACAGATCGCGGTGTTGATATTACCATATTTATAGGGATAGCCGTGCAAATATTTCCACATTTATACAGATAGCGGTGTAGTTATTAGCATGTTTATACAGATAGCGGTGAAGATATTTCCTTGTTTACAGAGATAGCGGTGTAGGTATTTCCATGTTTATAGAGATAGCGGAGTAGATATTTCCATGTTTATACAGATAGCGTTGTAGACATTTCCAAGTTTATACAGATAGCTGTGTTGGTATTTCCAAGTTTATATATATAGCGGTGTAGATATTTCCATGTTTACACTGCTCGCGGTGTAGATATTTACATCTTTATACAGATGGCAGTGTAGATATTTCCATGTTTATACAGATGGCGGTGTACATAGTTCCATGTTTATGGAAATGGCAGTGAAGCTATTTCCATGTTCATAGAGATATTGGTTCAGGTATCTCCATGTTTATAGAGATAACGGTGTAGATATTTCCATGATTATACAGATGGTTGTGTAGATATTTCCATGTGTATACAGATGGCACTGTAGGTATTTCCATGTTTATACAGATGGCAGTGTAGATATTTCCATGTTTATAAAGATAGCGGTGTTGACATATCCATGTTTATACAGATCGCGTTGTAGAAATTTCCATGTTCATACAGGTAGCGTTGTAGATTTGTAAACGGTGAAGATACTTCCATGTTTTTAGTGATACCCATGTAGATATTTCCATGTATATACAGACAGCGGTGTTGACATTTCCATGTTTATGTAGATAACAGTGTAGATATTTCCATATTTATACAGATAGTGGAGTAGACATTTCCATGTTTATACTGATAGCAGTGTAGATATTCCCATGTTTATACAGATAGTGGTGTAGATATATCCATGTTTATGCAGACTGTGGTGTAGATATTTCCATGTTTATACATATAGCGGTGTAGATCTTTCCATGTTTATACAGATAGTGGTGTAGATATTTCCATGTTTACAAAGACAGAGGTGTAGATATTTCCATCTTCACACAGATTGCGGTGTACATATTTCCATGTTTACACAGACAGCTGTGTAGGTATTTCCATGTTTACACAGATAGTGTTGTAGATATTTCCATGTTTATAGAGATTGCAGTGTAGATATTTGCAGGTTTATGAATATAGTGGAGTAGATATTTCCATGTTTATACAGATAGAAGTGGAGATAGTTAAATGTTTATACAGATAGCGCTGTAGATATTTGCATGTTTATGCAGATAGCGGTGTAGATATTTCCATGTTTATACAGATAGCGGTGTAGATATTTCCATGTTTATAGAGATAGCGGTGGAGATATTTCCATATTTATACAGATAGCAATTCAGATATTTGAATGTTTATACAGATGGCGGTCTAGATATTTCCATGTTTATACAGATAGCGGTGTAGATATTTCCATGTTTATACAGATAGCGGTGGAGATATTTTCAAGTTTATACAGATAGCGGTGGATGTATTTTCATGTTTATAGTGATGGCGGTGTAGATATTTCCAAGTATATACAGATAGCGGTGTAGATATTTCCGTGTTTATACAGATAGCGGTGCAGGTATTTCCATGTTTATAGAGATAGCGGTGTAGATATTTCCATGTTTATACAGAGGGCTGTGTAGATATTTCCAGGTGTATACAGGTGGCAGTGTAGATATTTCCATGTTTATACAGATGGGGGTGTAGGTATTTCCATGTTTATACAGATGAATGTGTACATATTTCCATGTTTTTTACAGATGGCGGAGTAAATATTTCCAAGTTACACAGATAGCGGTGTGGATATTTCCATGTTTATACAGATAGCGATGTAGATATATCCATGTTTATAGAGATGGCTGTGTAGATATTTCCATGTTTATACAGATTGCAGTGTACATATTTCCATGTTTATACAGATAGTGGGGTAGATATTTCTATGTTTATACAGATGATTGTGAAGGTATTTCCATGTTTATGCATATGGCGGTGTAGATATTTCCATGTTTAGGGAGATAGCCATGAAGATATTTCCATGTTTATACAGAGAGCGGTATAGACATTTCCATGTTTATAGAGATAGCAGTGTAGATATTTCCATATTTATACAGATAGCGGTGTAGATATTTCCATGTTTAAACAGATAGCGGTGTAAATGTTTCCATGTTTATACAGACAGCGGTGTAGGTATATCCATCTTTATACAGATCGTGGTGTAAATATTTCCATGTTTATACAGATAGCAGAGTAGATATTTCCATGTTTATACAGATTGCATTGTAGATATTTCCATGTTTATAAAGATAGCAGAGTAGATATTTCCATGTTTATACAGATAGCGGTGTAGAAATATACATGTTTATACAGATTGTTGTGTCGATATTTCCATATTCACACAGATTGCGTTGTACATATTTCCATGTTTACACAGACAGCTGTGAAGATATTTCCATGTTTACACAGACAGTGTTGTAGATATTTCCATGTTTATAGAGATTAAAGTGTAGATATTTCCATGTTTATAAAGATAGCGCTGTAGATATTTCCATGTTTATACAGATAGCGGTGGAGGTATTTGCATGTTTATATAGATAGCGCTGTAGATATTTGCCTGTTTATACAGATAGCGGTTTAGATATTTCCATGTTTATACAGATGGCGGTGTAGATATTTCCATGTTTATACAGATATCAGTTTAGATATTGCCATGTTTATACATATAGCTGTGTTGTTATTTCCATGTTTATACAGATAGTGGTGTAGATTGTTCCATGTTTATGGAGATGGCGATGTAAATATTTTCATGTTTACAGAGATGGTGGTGTAGATATTTCCATGTTTATACAGATGACTGTGTAGATATTTCCATGTATATACAGATGGCGGAGTGGATATTTCCATGTATATACAGATAAAGGTGGAGATATGTCGTTGTTTACAGACCGTGGTGTAGATATTTCTATGTTTATAAAGAGAGCCGTGTAGATATTTCCATGTTTATACAGGCAGCAGTGTACATATATCCATGTTTATACAGATCGTTGTGTAGATATTTCCATTTTCCTCAGATGGCAGTTTAGATATTTCCATGTATATACAGATGACGGTGTAGAAATTTCCACGTTTATACAGACAGCGGTGTAGATATTTCCATGTTCATTCAGAAGGCGGTGTAGATATTTCCATGTTTACAGACATGGCAGTATAGATATTTCTATGTTTATAGAGATACCGGTGTAGGTATTTCCACGTGTATAGAGATAGTGGTGTAGGTATTTCCATGTTTATAGAGATAGTGGTGTAGATATTTCCATGCTTATTCAGATAGCGTAGAAGTTATTTCCATGTTTATACAGATGGCGGTGTAGATAGTTTCATGTTTATGGAGATGGCCCTGTAGATATTTTCACGTTTATAGAGATGGCGGTGTAGATATTTCCATGTTTATAGAGATAGCGGTGTAGATATTTCCATGTTTATACAGACGGCGGTGTAGATATTTCCATGCTAATATAGATGGCAGTGTAGATATATTCATGTTTATATAGATAGCGTTGGAGATATTTCCATATTTATAAAGACAGCGTTGTAGATATTTCCATGTTTATACAGATAACGTTGTAGATATATCCATGTTTATACAGATAGCGGTGTAGATATTTCCATGTTTATACAGATAGTGGTGTTGGTATTTCCATGTTTATACAACTAGCATTGTAGATATTTCCATGTTTATACAGCTCGCGGTGTTGTTATTTCCATCTTTATAGAGATGGCAGTGTAGATAATTCCATGTTTTTACAGATAGCGGTGTAGATACTTCCGTGTTTATACAGATGGTGGTGTAGATATTTCCATGTTTATGGAGATCACGGTGCAGATATTTTCAGGTTTATAGAGATGGCGGTGTAGATATTTCCACGTATATAGAGATGGCGGTGTAGATATTTCCAT
Source organism: Pan troglodytes (assembly GCF_028858775.2). NCBI lineage: Eukaryota > Metazoa > Chordata > Mammalia > Primates > Hominidae > Pan > Pan troglodytes. The sequence continues at coordinate 65,227,392 of NC_072418.2, forward strand.
GTTTATAGAGATAGCGGTGTAGGTATTTCCGTGTTTATAGAGATGGCGGTGAGGTTATTTCCATGTCAATGCAGATGGCTGTGTAGATATTTCCATGTGCATACAGATGGCAGTGTAGATATTTCCATGTTAAAGCAGATGGTGGTGTCGATATTTCCATGTTTATAGAGATGACTGTGTAGATATTTCCATGTTTATACAGATGGTGGTGTAGGTATTTCCATGTTTATAGAGATGGCGGTGTAGATATTTCCATGTTTATACAGATATCGGTGTAGATATTTCCATGTTTATACAGATAGCGGTGTATATATTACCATGTTTACACTGATAGCGGTGTAGATATTTCCATCTTTGAACAGATTGCGGTGTGGATATTTCCATGTTTATTCAGATAGCGTTGTACATATTTCCATGTTTACACAGATATCATTATAGATATTTCCGTGTTTATAGAGATAGTGGTTTAGGTATTTCCATGCTTATACAGATAGCTGTGTTGTTATTTCCATGTTTGTACAGATAGCGGTGTAGATTGTTCCATGATTATGGAGATGGCCGTGTAGATATTTTCAGGTTTATAGAGATGCTGGTGTAGATATTTCCATTTTTATAGAGATGACTGTGTAGTTATTTCCATGTTTATACAGATGGCGGTGTAGATATTTCCATGTTTATACAGATAGCGGTGGAGATATTTCCTTGTTTATAGAGATCGTGTTGTAGATGTTTCTATGTTTATACAGAGATCCGTGTAGATATTTCAATGTTTATACAGGTAGCGGTGTTCATATTTCCATGTTTATACAGATCGTGTTGTAGATATTTCCATTTTCCTCAGATGGCAGTTTAGATATTTCCATGTTTATACAGATGGCGGTGTAGATATTTCCATGTTCATTCAGAAGGCGGTGTAGATATTTCCATGTTTACAGAGATGGCGGTGTTGATATTTCTATATTTATAGAGATAGCGGTGTAAATATTTCCATGTGTATAGAGACGGTTGTGTAGGTATTTCCATGTTTATAATGACAGTGGTGTAGATATTTCCATGTTTATTCAGATAGTGGTGTAGGTATTTCCATGTTTATACAGATGTCGGTGTAGATAGTTCCAAGTTTATGGAGATGGCCATGAAGATATTTCCATGTTTTTAAAGATAGCGGTGTAGACATTTCCATGTGTATAGAGATAGTGGTGTAGATATTTCCATATTTATACAGATAGCAGAGAAGATATTTCCATGTTTATACAGATAGTGGTGTAGATATATCCATGTTTATACAGATAGCGGTGTAGTTATATACATGTTTAATCAGATTGTGGTGTACATATTTCCATGTTTATACAGATTTCGGTGTCGATATTTCCATGTTTATACAGAGATTGGTGTAGATATTTCCATGTTTACAGATATAGAGGTGTAGATATTTTCATATTTGCAAAGATTTCGGTGTAGATATTTCCATCCGCACACAGATTGCGGTGTACATGTTTCCATGTTTACTGAGACAGCAGTGTAGATATTTCCTTGTTTACACAGATAGTGTTGTAGGTATTTCCAAGTTTATAGAGATTGCGGTGTAGATATTTCCATGTTTATAAAGATAGCAGTGTAGATATTTCCGTGTTTACGGAGATAGCGGTGTAGTTACTTCCATATTTATAGAGATAGCGGTTTAGATATTTGTATGTTTATACAGATGGCGGTGTACATATTTCAATGTTTATACAGAGAGCGGTGTAGACTTTTCCATGTTTATAGAGATAGCGGTGTAGATATTTCCATATTTATACAGATAAGGGAGGAGATATTTCCATGTTTATACAGATATTGGTGTAGATATTTCCATGTTTATACAGATAGCGGTGTAGATATATCCATGTTTATACAGATTGTGGTGTAGATATATCCATGTTTATACAGAAAGCGGTGTCGATATTTCCATGCTTATACAGAGAGTGGTGTAGATATTTCCATGTTTACAGAGATAGAGGTGTAGGTATTTCCATATTTGCACAGATTGCGGTGTAGATATTTCCATCATCACACAGATTGCGGTGTACATATTTCCATGTTTACACAGACAGCGGTGTAGATATTTCCATATTTACACAGATATTGTTGTAGATATTTCCATGTTTATAGAGATTGCGGTGTAGATATTTCCATGTTTATACAGATAGCGGTGTAGATATTTCCATGTTTATAGAGATAGCGGTATAGATATTTCCATGTTTATACAGAGAGTGGAGGAGATATTTCCATGTTTATTCAGATAGCGGTGGAGATATTTCCATGTTTCTAGAGATGGTGGTGTAGATATTTCCATGTTTATGCAGGTAGCGGTGTAGTTATTTCCATGTTTATAGAGATAGCGGTGTAGATATTTCCATGTTTATACAGATAGCGGTGTAGATATTTCCATGTTTATACAGATAGCGGTGGAGATATTTCCATGTGTATACAGATGGCGGTGTAGATATTTCCAGGTTTCTACAGATGACTGTGTATATATTTCGATATTTTTAGAGATGGCGTTGCAGATATTTCCAGGTTTATACAGATAGCGGTTTAGCTATTTCCATGTTTATACAGATAGCGATGAAGATATTTCCATGTTTATAGAGATGGCTGTGTAGATATTTCCATGTTTATACAGATGGCACTGTAGATATTTCCGTGTTTATACAGATAATGGTGTGGATATTTGTATGTTTAAACAGATGACTGTTTAGGTATTTCCATGTTTATACAGAAGGCGGTGTAAATATTTCCATATTTATAGAAATAGCCATGTAGATATTTCCATGTTTATACAGATAGCGGTGTAGACATTGCCATGTTTATAGAGATTGAGGTGTAGATATTTCCATGTTTACACAGATAGCGGTGTAGATATTCCCATGTTTATACATATAGCGGTGTAGATGTTTCCATGTTTATACAGATAGCGGTGTAGTTATTTCCATGTTTATACAGATGACTGTGTACGTATTTCCATGTTTACACAGATGGCGGTGTAGATATTTCCATGTTTATAGAGATAGCGGTGTAGATATATCCATGTTCATACAGATAGCTGCGTAGATATTTCCATGTTTATAGAGGTAGCAGTGTAGATATTTCCATATTTATACAGATAGCCGGGTAGATGTTTCCATGTTTATTCAGATGGCGGTGTAGATATTTCCATATTTATACAGATAGCGGTGAGGCTATTTCCATGTTTATACAGATGGCAGTGTAGATATTTGCATGTTTATACAGATAGCGGTGTAGATATTTCCATGTGTATACAGATAGCAGTGTAGGTATTTCCTTGTTTATACAGATAGTGATGTAGATATTTCCATGTGTATGCAGATAGCGGTGGAGATATTTCCATGTTTATACAGATAGCGGTGTAGATATTTCCATGTTTATACAGATAGCGGTGGAGATATTTCCATGTTTGTACAGATGGCGGTGTAGATATTTCCATGTTTCTACAGATGAGTGTGTAGATATTTCCATATTTTTACAGATGGCGGTGTAGATATTTCCATGTTTATACAGATAGCGGTTTAGCTATTTCCATGTTTATACAGATGGCAGTGTAGATATTTCCATGTTTATAGAGATGGCTGTGTAGATATTTCCATGTTTATACAGATGGCAGTTTAGATATTTCCGTGTTTATAGAGATGGTGGTGTGGATATTTCTATGTATATACAGATGACTGTGTACGTATTTCCATGTTTATACAGAAGGCGGTTTAGATATTTCCATATTTATAGAAATAGCCATGTAGATATTTCCATGTTTATACAGATAGCGGTGTAGACATTTCCATGTTTATAGAGATAGCGGTGTAGATATTTCCATATTTATATAGATAGCGGTGTAGATATTTCCATGTTTATACAGATAGCGGTGTAGATATTTCCATTTTTATATAGAGAGCGGTGGAGATATTTCCATGTTTATACAGATAGCGGTCGAGATATTTCAATGTTTATCGAGATGGTGGTGTAGATATTTTCAAGTATATGTAGATAGCGGTGTAGATATTTCCATGTTTATAGAGATAGTGGTGTAGATATTTCCAGGTTTATACAGGTAGCGGTGTAGATATTTCCGTGTTTACAGAGATAGCGGTGTAGATACTTCCATATTTATAGATATAGCGGTGTAGATATTTGTATGTTTATTCAGATGGCGGTGTAGATATTTCCATGTTTATACAGAGAGCAGTGTAGACATTTCCATGTTTATAGAGATAGCGGTGTAGATATTTCCATATTTATACAGATAACGTGGAGATATTTCCATGTTTATACAGATAGCGGTGTAGATATATCCATGTTATACAGATTGTGGTGTAGATATTTCCATTTTTATACAGATAGCGGTGTCGATATTTCCATGCTTATACAGAGATTGGTGTAGATATTTCCATGTTTACAGAGATAGAGGTGTAGATATTTCCATATTTGCATAGATTGCGGTGTAGATATTTCCATCTTCACCCGGATTGCGGTGTACATATTTCCATGTTTACACAGACAGCGGTGTAGATATTTCCATGTTTACACAGATAGTGTTGTAGATATTTCCATGTTTACAGAGATTGCGGTGTAGATATTTCCATGTTTATACAGATAGCGGTGTAGATATTTCCATGTTTATACAGATAGCGGTATAGATATAACCATGTTTATACAGAGAGTGGAGGAGATATTTCCATGTTTATACAGATAGCGGTGGAGATATTTCCATGTTTCTAGAGATGGTGGTGTAGATATTTCCAAGTTTATGCAGGTAGCGGTGTAGATATTTCCATGTTTATAGAGATAGCGGTGTAGATATGTCCATGTTTATACAGGTAGCGGAGTAGGTATTTCCATGTTTACAGAGATATCGGTGTAGATATTTCCATATTTATAAAGATAGCGGTTTAGATATTTGTATCTTTATTCAGATGGTGTTGTAGATATTTTCATGTTTATAAAGATAGCGGTGTGTCTATTACCATGTTTATACAGATGGCAGTGTAGATATATCCATGTTTATACAGATAGTGGAGTAGACATTTCCATGTTTATAAAGATAGCGGTGAAGATATTTCCAAGTTTATAGAGATAGCGGTGGAGATATTTCCTTGTTCATAGAGATAGCGATGGAGATATTTCCATCTTTGTTCAGATAACGATGTAGATATTTCCATGTCTATGCAGATAGCGGTGTAGATATTTCCGTGTTTATGCAGATAGCCGTGTGGATATTTCCATGTTTATAGATATACCCATGTAGATATTTGCACGTTTATACAGATAGCGGTGTAGACATTTCCATGTTTATAGGGATAGCGGAGTGGATATTTCCATATTTATACAGATAGCGGTGTAGATATTTCCATGTTTATACGGATAGCGGGGTAGATATTTCCATGTTTATACAGACAGCGGTGTAGTTATTTCCATGTTTATACAGATGACTGTGTACATATTTCCACGTTTATACAGATGGCGGTGTAGATATTTCCATGTTTATAGAGATAGCGGTGTAGATATATCCATGTTTATACAGATAGCTGTGTAGATATTTCCATGTTTATAGTGGTAGCGGTGTTGATATTTCCATATTTATACAGAATGCCCTGTAGATATTTCCATGTTTGTACAGATAGCGGTGTAGATGTTCCATGTTTATACAGATAGCGGTGTGGCTATTTCCATGTTTACATAGATAGAGTTGTAGATATTTCCATATTTGCACAGATTGCCGTGTAGATATTTCCACCTTCACACAGATAACGGTGTACATATTTGCATGTTTACACAGACAGCTGAGTAGATATTTCCATGTTTACACAGACCGTGTTGTAGATATTTCCATGTTTATAGAGATAGCGGTGGAGATAATTCCATATTTATACAGATAGCAATGTAGATATATGAATGTTTATACAGATAGCAGTCTAGATATTTCCATGTTTATACAGATAGCCGTGTAGATATTTCCATGTTTATACAGACAGCGGTGTAGATATTTCCATGTTTATAGAGATAGCGGTGTAGATATTTCCATATTTAAACAGATAGCGGAGTAGATATTTCCATGTTTATACAGATAGAAGTGTAGATATTAACATGTGTATACAGATAGCGGTGTAGATATATCCATGTTTATACAGAGAGCGGTGTAGATATTTCCATGTTTATACAGAGAGCGGTGGAGATATTTCCATGTTTATACAGATAGCGGTGGAGATATTTCCATGTTTATACAGATGGTGGTGTAGATATTTCCAAGTTTATGCAGACAGCGGTGTAGATATTTCCATGTTTATAGAGATTGCGGTGTAGATATTTCCATGTTTATACAGATAGCGGTGGAGATATTTCCATGTTTATACAGATAGCGCTGTAGATATGTGCATGTTTATGCTGATAGCGGTGTAGATATTTCCATGTTTATACAGATAGCTGTTTAGATATTTCCATGTTTATACAGATAGCGATGTAGATATTTCCATGTTTATAGAGATGGCTGTGTAGATATTTCCATGTTTATACAGATGGCAGTGTAGATATTTCAATATTTATAGAAATAGCCATATAGGTATTTCCATGTTTAAACAGATAGAGGTGTAGACATTTCCATGTTTACTGAGATAGCGGTGTAGTTATTTCCATATTTATACAGAATGCGGTGTAGATATTTCCATGTTTATACAGATAGCGGTGGAGATGTTCCATGTTTATACAGATAGCGGGGTAGCTATTTCCATGTTTACATAGATAGAGTTGTAGATATTTCCATATTTGCACCGATTGCCGTGTAGATATTTCCACCTTCAGACAGATAATGGTGTACATATTTGCATGTTTACACAGACAGCTGAGTAGATATTACCATGTTTACAGAGATAGTGTTGTAGATATTTCCAAGTTTATAGAGACAGCGGTAGAGATAATTCCATATTTATACAGATAGCAATGTAGATATTTGAATGTTTATACAGATAGCAGTCTAGATATTTCCATGTTTATACAGATAGCCGTGTAGATATTTCCATGTTTATACAGATAGCGGTGTAGATATTTCCATGTTTATAGAGATAGCAGTGTAGATATTTCCATATTTATATAGGTAGCGGAGTAGATATTTCCATGTTTATACAGATAGCGGTGAAGATATTAACATGTTTATACAGATAGCGGTGTAGATATATCCATGTTTCTACAGATTGTGGTGTAGATATTTCCATGTTTATACAGACAGTGGTGGAGATATTTCCATGTTTACAGAGGCAGAGGTGTAGATATTTCCATATTCACACCGATTGCTCTGTACATATTTCCATGTTTACACAGACAGCTGTGAAGATATTTCCATGTTTACACAGATATTGTTGTAGATATTTCCATGTTTATAGAGATTGCAGTGTAGATATTTCCATGTTTATAAAGATAGCGGTGTAGATATTTCCATGTTTATACAGATAGCGGTGGAGATATTTCCATGTTTATATAGATAGCGCTGTAGATATTTGCATGTTTATACAGATAGCGGTGTAGATATTTCCATGTTTATACAGATTACGGTGTAGATATTTCCATGTTTATACAGATAGCGGTGTAGATAATTTCATGTTTATACAGATAGCGGTGGAGATATTTTCAAGTTTATACAGATAGCGGTGGACATATTTTCATGTTTATAGAGATGGCAGTGTAGATATTTCCAAGTTTATTCAGATAGCGTTGTCGATATTTCCGTGTTTATACAGATAGCGGTGCAGGTATTTCCATGTTTGTAGAGATAGCGGTGTAGATATTTCCATGTTTTTACAGATGGGGGTGTAGATATTTCCATGTTTATACAGATGACTGTGTAGATATTTCCATGTTTTTTACAGATGACGGTGTAAATATTTCCATGTTACGCAGATAGCGGGGTGGATATCTCCATGTTTATACAGATAGTGATGTAGATATTTCCATGTTTATACAGATAGCAGTGTAGATATTTCCATGTTTATACAGATTGCGGTGTAGTTATTTCCATGTTTATACAGATCGCGGTGGAGATATTTCCATGTTTTTACAGATGAGGGTGGAGATATTTCCATGTTTATACAGATCACTGTGTAGATATTTCCATATTTTTACAGATGGCGTTGTAGATATTTCTAGGTTTATACAGATAGCGGTTTAGCTACTTCCATGTTTCTACAGATTGCGGTGGAGATATTTCCATGTATATACAGATGGCAGTGTAGATATTTCCATGTTTAGAGAGATAGCAGTGTAGTTATTTCCATGTTTATACAGATGGCAGTGTAGTTATTTACATGCTTATGTAGAAGGCGGTGTAGGTATTTCCAAGTTTTTAGAGATAGCCATGTAGATATTTCCATGTTTTTACAGATAGCAGTGAAGTCATTTCCATGTTTATAGAGATAGCGTTGAAGGTATTTCCATATTTATACAGATAGCGGTGCAGATATTTCCATGTTTATACAGATAGTGGTGTAGATGTTTCCATGTTTATACAGATTGCGGTGCAGATATTTCCATGTTTTTACAGATGGGGGTGTAGATATTTCCATGTTTATACAGATGACTGTGTAGATATTTCCATGTTTTTTACAGATGGCGGTGTAAATATTTCCATGTTACGCAGATAGTGGCGTGGATATTTCCATGTTTATACAGATAGTGATGCAGATATTTCCATGTTTATAGAGATGGCTGTGTAGTTATTTCCATGTTTATACAGATTGCAGTGTAGATATTTCCATGTTTATACAGATAGTGGGGGAGATATTTCGATGTTTATACAGATGACTGTGTAGGTATATCCATTTTTATACATATGGCGGTGTAGATATTTCCATGTTTAGAGAGATACCCATTAAGTTATTTCCATGTTTATACAGACAGCGGTGTAGAGATTTCCATGTTTATAGAGATAGCGGTGTAGATATTTCCATAGTTATACAGATAGCGGTGTAGATATTTCCATGTTTATACAGAAAGCGGTTTAGATGTTTCCATGTTTATACATATAGCGGTGTAGATATATCCATGTTTATACAGATCGTGGTGTATATATTTCCATGTTTATACAGATAGCGGTGTAGATATTTCCATGTTTATACAGATAGCGGTGTAGATATATCCATGTTTATACAGATCGTGGTGTATATATTTCCATGTTTATACAGATAGTGGTGTAGATATTTCCATGTTTATACAGATTGCGGTGTAGTTATTTCCATATTTACAGAGATAGAGGTGTAGATATTTCCATATTTGCACAGATTGCTGTGTACATATTTCCACGTTTATACAGATAACGGTGTAGATATTTCCATATTTGCACAGATTGCTGTGTACATATTTCCACGTTTATACAGATAACGGTGTAGATATTTCCATGTTTATACAGATAGCGGTGTAGATATTTCCATGTTTATACAGATAGAGGTGGAGATATTTCCATATTTATAGTGATAGCTTTGTAGATATTTCCATGTTTATATAGATAACGGTGTAGATATATCCATGTCTATACAGATAGCGGTGTAGATATTTCCATGTTTATACAGATAGTGGTGTTGGTATTTCCATGTTTATAGAACTAGTATTGTAGATATTACCAAGTTTATACAGCTCGCGGTGTTGTTATTTCCATCTTTATAGAGATGGCAGTGTAGATAATTCCATGTTTTTACAGATAGCGGTGTAGATTTTTCCGTGTTTATACAGATGGAGGTGTAGACATTTCAATGTTTATGGAGATCACGGTGCAGATATTTTCAGTTTTATAGAGATGGCGGTGTAGATATTTCCACGTATATAGAGATGGCGGTGTAGATATTTCCATGTTTATAGAGATAGCGGTGTAGGTATTTCCGTGTTTATAGAGATGGTGGTGAGGATATTTCCATGTCAATGCAGATGGCTGTGTAGAAATTTCCATGTGCATAGAGATGGCAGTGTAGGTATTTCCATGTTTAAGCAGATGGTGGTGTCGATATTTCCATGTTTATAGAGATGACTGTGTAGATATTTCCATGTTTATACAGATGGTGGTTTAGGTATTTCCATGTTTATAGAGATAGTGGTGTAGATATTTCCATGTTTATACAGATAGCGGTGTAGGTATTTCCATGTTTATACAGATAGCGGTGTATACATTTCCATGTGTATAGAGATAGTTGTGTAGATACTTCCATATTTATACAGATAGCGGAGTAGTTATTTCCATGTTTATACAGATAGTGGTGTAGATATTTCCATGTTTATACAGATAGCTGTGTAGATATATCCATGTTTATACAGATTGTGGTGTAGATATTTCCATGTTTATACAGATAGCTGTGTAGATATTTCCATGTTTATACAGAGAGTGGTTTAGATATTTCCATGTTTACAGAGATAGAGGTGTAGATATTTCCATATTTGCAAAGATTGCGGTGTAGATATTTCCATGTTCACCCAGATTGCGGTGTACATATTTCCATGTTTAAACAGACAGCTGTGTACATATTTCCATGTTTACACAGATAGTGTTGCAGATATTTCCATGTTTATACAGATTGCGGTGTAGATATTTACATGTTTATAAAGATAGCGGTGTAGATATTTTCATGTTTATACAGATAGCGGTGTAGATATTTCCATGTTTATACAGACAACGTTGTAGATATTTCCATGTTTATACAGAGAGTGGTGGAGATATTTCCATGTTTATACAGATAGCGGTGGAGATTTTCCATGATTCTAGAGATGGTGGAGTAGATATTTCCAAGTTTATGCAGGTAGCGGTGTAGATATTTCCATGTTTATAGAGATAGCGGTGTAGATATGTCCATGTTTATACAGGTAGCGGTGTAGATATTTCCATGTTTACAGAGATAGCGGTGTAGATATTTCCATATTTATACAAATAGCGGTTTAGATATTTGTATGTTTATTCAGATGGTGATGTAGATATTTCTATGTATATACAGATAGCGGTGTGGCAATTACCATGTTTATACAAATGGCAGTGTAGATATATCCATGTTTAAACAGATAGTGGAGTAGATATTTCCATGGTTATAAAGATAATGGTGAAGATATTTCCAAGTTTATAGAGATAGCGTTGGAGATATTTCCATGTTCATATAGAGAGCGATGGAGATATTTCCATGTTTCTACAGATAACGATGTAGATATTTCCATGTCTATGCAGATAGCGGTGTTGATATTTCCATGTTTATAGAGATAACCATGCAGGTTTATCCATGTTTATATAGATAGTGGTGTAGACATTTCCATGTTTATAGGGATAGCGGTGTGGATATTTCCATATTTATACAGATAGCGGTGTAGATATTTCCATGTTTATACGGATATCGGTGTAGGTATTTCCATGTTTACACAGATAGCGGTGTAGTTATTTCCATGTTTATACTTATGGCGGTGTAGATATTTCCATGTTTATAGAGATAGCCATGAAGATATTTCCATGTTTCTAAAGACATCGGTGTAGACATTTCCATGTTTATAGAGATAGCGGTGTAGATATTTCCATGGTTATACAGATAGCGGTGTAGATATTTCCATGTTTATAGAGATAGCGGTGTAGATGTTTCCATGTTTATACAGATAGCGGTGTAGGTATATCCATGTTTATACAGATCGTGGTGTATATATTTCCATGTTTATACAGATAGCGGTGTAGATATTTCCATGTTTATACAGATAGCGGTGTAGATATTTCCATATTTACAGAGATAGAGTTGTAGATATTCCCATATTTGCACAGATTACGGTGTACATATTTCCATGTTTATACAGATAGTGGTGTAGATATTTCCATGTTTATAGAGATAGCGGTGTAGATATTTCCATGTTTATACAGATAGCGGTGTAGATATTTCCATGTTTATACAGAAGGCGGTGAAGATATTTCCATGTTTTTAGGGATAGCCATGTAGATATTTCCATGTTTATACAGATAGCGGTGTTGACATTTCCATGTTTATAGAGAAAGCGGTGTAGATATTTCCATATTTATGCATATGGCGGAGTAGATATTTCCATGTTTATACAGATAGCAGTGTAGATATTAACATGTTTATACAGATAGCGGTGTAGATATATCCATGTTTATACAGATTGTGGTGTAGATATTTCCATGCTTATACAGATAGCGGTTTAGATATTTCCATGTTTATAGAGATAGCGGTGTAGATATTTCCATGTTTATACAGATAGCGGTGTAGATATTTCCATGTTTATTCAGATAGCGGTGCAGATATATCCATGTTTATACAGATGGCGGTGTAGATATTTCCATGTTTATAGAGATAGCAGTGTAGATATTTCCATATTTATATAGGTAGCGGAGTAGATATTTCCATGTTTATACAGATAGCGGTGAAGATATTAACATGTTTATACAGATAGCGGTGTAGATATATCCATGTTTCTACAGATTGTGGTGTAGATATTTCCATGTTTATACAGACAGTGGTGGAGATATTTCCATGTTTACAGAGGCAGAGGTGTAGATATTTCCATATTCACACCGATTGCTCTGTACATATTTCCATGTTTACACAGACAGCTGTGAAGATATTTCCATGTTTACACAGATATTGTTGTAGATATTTCCATGTTTATAGAGATTGCAGTGTAGATATTTCCATGTTTATAAAGATAGCGGTGTAGATATTTCCATGTTTATACAGATAGCGGTGGAGATATTTCCATGTTTATATAGATAGCGCTGTAGATATTTGCATGTTTATACAGATAGCGGTGTAGATATTTCCATGTTTATACAGATTACGGTGTAGATATTTCCATGTTTATACAGATAGCGGTGTAGATAATTTCATGTTTATACAGATAGCGGTGGAGATATTTTCAAGTTTATACAGATAGCGGTGGACATATTTTCATGTTTATAGAGATGGCAGTGTAGATATTTCCAAGTTTATTCAGATAGCGTTGTCGATATTTCCGTGTTTATACAGATAGCGGTGCAGGTATTTCCATGTTTGTAGAGATAGCGGTGTAGATATTTCCATGTTTTTACAGATGGGGGTGTAGATATTTCCATGTTTATACAGATGACTGTGTAGATATTTCCATGTTTTTTACAGATGACGGTGTAAATATTTCCATGTTACGCAGATAGCGGGGTGGATATCTCCATGTTTATACAGATAGTGATGTAGATATTTCCATGTTTATACAGATAGCAGTGTAGATATTTCCATGTTTATACAGATTGCGGTGTAGTTATTTCCATGTTTATACAGATCGCGGTGGAGATATTTCCATGTTTTTACAGATGAGGGTGGAGATATTTCCATGTTTATACAGATCACTGTGTAGATATTTCCATATTTTTACAGATGGCGTTGTAGATATTTCTAGGTTTATACAGATAGCGGTTTAGCTACTTCCATGTTTCTACAGATTGCGGTGGAGATATTTCCATGTATATACAGATGGCAGTGTAGATATTTCCATGTTTAGAGAGATAGCAGTGTAGTTATTTCCATGTTTATACAGATGGCAGTGTAGTTATTTACATGCTTATGTAGAAGGCGGTGTAGGTATTTCCAAGTTTTTAGAGATAGCCATGTAGATATTTCCATGTTTTTACAGATAGCAGTGAAGTCATTTCCATGTTTATAGAGATAGCGTTGAAGGTATTTCCATATTTATACAGATAGCGGTGCAGATATTTCCATGTTTATACAGATAGTGGTGTAGATGTTTCCATGTTTATACAGATTGCGGTGCAGATATTTCCATGTTTTTACAGATGGGGGTGTAGATATTTCCATGTTTATACAGATGACTGTGTAGATATTTCCATGTTTTTTACAGATGGCGGTGTAAATATTTCCATGTTACGCAGATAGTGGCGTGGATATTTCCATGTTTATACAGATAGTGATGCAGATATTTCCATGTTTATAGAGATGGCTGTGTAGTTATTTCCATGTTTATACAGATTGCAGTGTAGATATTTCCATGTTTATACAGATAGTGGGGGAGATATTTCGATGTTTATACAGATGACTGTGTAGGTATATCCATTTTTATACATATGGCGGTGTAGATATTTCCATGTTTAGAGAGATACCCATTAAGTTATTTCCATGTTTATACAGACAGCGGTGTAGAGATTTCCATGTTTATAGAGATAGCGGTGTAGATATTTCCATAGTTATACAGATAGCGGTGTAGATATTTCCATGTTTATACAGAAAGCGGTTTAGATGTTTCCATGTTTATACATATAGCGGTGTAGATATATCCATGTTTATACAGATCGTGGTGTATATATTTCCATGTTTATACAGATAGCGGTGTAGATATTTCCATGTTTATACAGATAGCGGTGTAGATATATCCATGTTTATACAGATCGTGGTGTATATATTTCCATGTTTATACAGATAGTGGTGTAGATATTTCCATGTTTATACAGATTGCGGTGTAGTTATTTCCATATTTACAGAGATAGAGGTGTAGATATTTCCATATTTGCACAGATTGCTGTGTACATATTTCCACGTTTATACAGATAACGGTGTAGATATTTCCATATTTGCACAGATTGCTGTGTACATATTTCCACGTTTATACAGATAACGGTGTAGATATTTCCATGTTTATACAGATAGCGGTGTAGATATTTCCATGTTTATACAGATAGAGGTGGAGATATTTCCATATTTATAGTGATAGCTTTGTAGATATTTCCATGTTTATATAGATAACGGTGTAGATATATCCATGTCTATACAGATAGCGGTGTAGATATTTCCATGTTTATACAGATAGTGGTGTTGGTATTTCCATGTTTATAGAACTAGTATTGTAGATATTACCAAGTTTATACAGCTCGCGGTGTTGTTATTTCCATCTTTATAGAGATGGCAGTGTAGATAATTCCATGTTTTTACAGATAGCGGTGTAGATTTTTCCGTGTTTATACAGATGGAGGTGTAGACATTTCAATGTTTATGGAGATCACGGTGCAGATATTTTCAGTTTTATAGAGATGGCGGTGTAGATATTTCCACGTATATAGAGATGGCGGTGTAGATATTTCCATGTTTATAGAGATAGCGGTGTAGGTATTTCCGTGTTTATAGAGATGGTGGTGAGGATATTTCCATGTCAATGCAGATGGCTGTGTAGAAATTTCCATGTGCATAGAGATGGCAGTGTAGGTATTTCCATGTTTAAGCAGATGGTGGTGTCGATATTTCCATGTTTATAGAGATGACTGTGTAGATATTTCCATGTTTATACAGATGGTGGTTTAGGTATTTCCATGTTTATAGAGATAGTGGTGTAGATATTTCCATGTTTATACAGATAGCGGTGTAGGTATTTCCATGTTTATACAGATAGCGGTGTATACATTTCCATGTGTATAGAGATAGTTGTGTAGATACTTCCATATTTATACAGATAGCGGAGTAGTTATTTCCATGTTTATACAGATAGTGGTGTAGATATTTCCATGTTTATACAGATAGCTGTGTAGATATATCCATGTTTATACAGATTGTGGTGTAGATATTTCCATGTTTATACAGATAGCTGTGTAGATATTTCCATGTTTATACAGAGAGTGGTTTAGATATTTCCATGTTTACAGAGATAGAGGTGTAGATATTTCCATATTTGCAAAGATTGCGGTGTAGATATTTCCATGTTCACCCAGATTGCGGTGTACATATTTCCATGTTTAAACAGACAGCTGTGTACATATTTCCATGTTTACACAGATAGTGTTGCAGATATTTCCATGTTTATACAGATTGCGGTGTAGATATTTACATGTTTATAAAGATAGCGGTGTAGATATTTTCATGTTTATACAGATAGCGGTGTAGATATTTCCATGTTTATACAGACAGCGTTGTAGATATTTCCATGTTTATACAGAGAGTGGTGGAGATATTTCCATGTTTATACAGATAGCGGTGGAGATTTTCCATGATTCTAGAGATGGTGGAGTAGATATTTCCAAGTTTATGCAGGTAGCGGTGTAGATATTTCCATGTTTATAGAGATAGCGGTGTAGATATGTCCATGTTTATACAGGTAGCGGTGTAGATATTTCCATGTTTACAGAGATAGCGGTGTAGATATTTCCATATTTATACAAATAGCGGTTTAGATATTTGTATGTTTATTCAGATGGTGATGTAGATATTTCTATGTATATACAGATAGCGGTGTGGCAATTACCATGTTTATACAAATGGCAGTGTAGATATATCCATGTTTAAACAGATAGTGGAGTAGATATTTCCATGGTTATAAAGATAATGGTGAAGATATTTCCAAGTTTATAGAGATAGCGTTGGAGATATTTCCATGTTCATATAGAGAGCGATGGAGATATTTCCATGTTTCTACAGATAACGATGTAGATATTTCCATGTCTATGCAGATAGCGGTGTTGATATTTCCATGTTTATAGAGATAACCATGCAGGTTTATCCATGTTTATATAGATAGTGGTGTAGACATTTCCATGTTTATAGGGATAGCGGTGTGGATATTTCCATATTTATACAGATAGCGGTGTAGATATTTCCATGTTTATACGGATATCGGTGTAGGTATTTCCATGTTTACACAGATAGCGGTGTAGTTATTTCCATGTTTATACTTATGGCGGTGTAGATATTTCCATGTTTATAGAGATAGCCATGAAGATATTTCCATGTTTCTAAAGACATCGGTGTAGACATTTCCATGTTTATAGAGATAGCGGTGTAGATATTTCCATGGTTATACAGATAGCGGTGTAGATATTTCCATGTTTATAGAGATAGCGGTGTAGATGTTTCCATGTTTATACAGATAGCGGTGTAGGTATATCCATGTTTATACAGATCGTGGTGTATATATTTCCATGTTTATACAGATAGCGGTGTAGATATTTCCATGTTTATACAGATAGCGGTGTAGATATTTCCATATTTACAGAGATAGAGTTGTAGATATTCCCATATTTGCACAGATTACGGTGTACATATTTCCATGTTTATACAGATAGTGGTGTAGATATTTCCATGTTTATAGAGATAGCGGTGTAGATATTTCCATGTTTATACAGATAGCGGTGTAGATATTTCCATGTTTATACAGAAGGCGGTGAAGATATTTCCATGTTTTTAGGGATAGCCATGTAGATATTTCCATGTTTATACAGATAGCGGTGTTGACATTTCCATGTTTATAGAGAAAGCGGTGTAGATATTTCCATATTTATGCATATGGCGGAGTAGATATTTCCATGTTTATACAGATAGCAGTGTAGATATTAACATGTTTATACAGATAGCGGTGTAGATATATCCATGTTTATACAGATTGTGGTGTAGATATTTCCATGCTTATACAGATAGCGGTTTAGATATTTCCATGTTTATAGAGATAGCGGTGTAGATATTTCCATGTTTATACAGATAGCGGTGTAGATATTTCCATGTTTATTCAGATAGCGGTGCAGATATATCCATGTTTATACAGATGGCGGTGTAGATATTTCCATGTTTATAAAGATAGCGGTGTAGATATTTCTATGTTTACACAGATTGCGGTGGAAATATTTCCACGTTTATACAGATAGCGTTGTAAATATTTCCATGTTTATACAGATAGCGGAGTAGATATATCCATGTTTATACAGATAGCTGTGTAGACATTTCCATGTTTATACAGATAGCGGTGTAGATATTTCCATGTTTATACAGATAGCGGTGGATATATTTTCATGATTAGACAGATATCGGTGGAGATATTTCAATGTTTATACAGATGACTGTGTAGATATTTCCATGTGTATACAGATGGCAGTGTAGATATTTCCATGTTTATACAGATGGCAGTGTAGATATTTCCATGTTTATACAGATTGCGGTGTGGCTATATTCATGTTTATAGAAATAACTGTATAGGTATTTCCATGTTTATAGAGATGGCTGTGTAGATATTTCCATGTTTACACAGATGAATGTGTAGGTATTTTCATGTATATCCAGAAGGCTGTGTTGATATTTCAATGTTTATAGAGATAGCGTTTTAGTTATTTCCAAGTTTATACAGTTGGCAGTGTAGATATTTCCATATTTATACAGAAGGCGGTGAAGATATTTCCATGTTTTTAGGGATAGCCATGTAGATATTTCCATGTTTATACAGATAGCGGTGTTGACATTTCCATGTTTATAGAGAAAGCGGTGTAGATATTTCCATATTTATGCATATGGCAGAGTAGATATTTCCATGTTTATACAGATAGCAGGGTAGATATTAACATGTTTGTACAGATAGCGGTGTAGATATATCCATGTATATACAGACTGTGGTGTAGATATTTCCATGCTTATACAGATAGCGGTGTAGATATTTCCATGTTTATACAGATAGTGGTGTAGATATTTCCATGTTTACAGAGACAGAGGTGTAGATATTTCCATATTCACACAGATTGCGGTGTACATATTTCCATATTTACACCGACAAGTGTGAAGTTATTCCCATGTTTACACAGATACTGTTGTAGATGTTTCCATGTTTATAGAGATTGCAGTGTAGATATTTCCATGTTTATAAAGATAGCGGTGTAGATATTTCCATGTTTATGCCGATAGCGGTGGAGATATTTCCAAGTTTATATAGATAGCACTATAGATATTTGCTTGTTTATACGGATAGCGGTGTAGATATTTCCATGTTTATACAGATAGCGGTGTAGATACTTCCATGTTTATAGAGATAGCGGAGGAGATATTTCCATGTCTTTACAGATAGCAATGTAGATATTTGAATGCTTATACAGAGCGGTCTAGATATTTCCATGTTTCTACAGATAACGTTGTAGATATTTCCATTTTTATACACATAGCGGTGTAGTTATTTCCATGTTTATACAGATGACTGTGTACATATTTCCATATTTATACAGATGGCGGTGTAGATATTTCCATGTTTATAGAGATAGCGGTCTCGATATTTCCACGTTTATACAGATAGCGGTGTAGATATTTCCATGTTTATACAGATAGCGGTGTAGATATTTCCAAGTTTATACAGATAGCGGTGGACATATTTTCAAGGTTATACAGATAGCGGTGTAGATAATTCCATGTTTATAGAAATAGCGGTGTAGGTATTTCCATGTTTATTGACATAGCGGTGTAGATATTTCCATGTTTATATAGATGGCGTTGTAGATATTTCCCTGTTTATACCGATAGCGGTGTTGGTATTTCCACGTTTATACAGATAGCGATGTAGATATTTCCATGTTTATACAGCTCGCGGTGCAGATATTTATATCTTTTTACAGATGGCGTTGTAGATATTTCCTTATTCACACAGATGGCGGTGTAGATGTTTCCATGTTATACAGATGGCGGAGTAGTTAGTACCCTGTTTATGGAGATGGCTATGTAGATATTTTCATGTTTATAGAGATGGCGGTTTAGATATTTCCATGTTTATAGAGATAGCAGTGTAGATATTTACATGTTTATACAGATGGCTGTGTAGATATTTCCATGTGTATACAGATGGCATTGTAGATATTTCCATGTTTATACAGATGACTGTATAGGTATTTCCATGTTTTTACAGATGGCAGTGCAGATATTTCCATGTTTATAGAGATAGCGGTGTAGATATTTCAATGTTTGTACAGATGGCGGTGTTGATATTTCCATCTATACACAGACGGCCGTGTAGATATTTCCATGTTTATACAGATGGCGGCGTAGATATTTCCATGGACATGCAGATGGCGGTGTAGATATTTCCATGTTTATACAGATAGCGGTGTAGATATTTCCATGTTTTCACAGATGGTGGTGTAGATATTTCCGTGTTCATACACATGGCGGAGTAGATACTTCCATCTTTATGGAGATGGCAGTGTAGATATTTTCATGTTTATACAGATGGCAGTGAAGATATTTCCATGTTTATACAGACAGTGGTGTAGATATTTCCATGTTTATACAGATGGAGGTGTAGATACATCCATGTTTCTGAAGATGGCGGTGTAGATATTTTCATGTTTATAGAGATGGAGGTGTAGATATTTCCATGTATATAGAGATAGCAGTGTAGATATTTTCATGTTTATAGAGAAAGCGGTGTAGGTATTTCCATGTCTATAGAGATAGCGGTGTAGATATTTCCATATTTATACAGATAGCGGTGTAGGTATTTCCAGGTTTATACAGATTGCGGTGTAGATATTTCCATGTTTCTACAGATGGCGGTGTAGATATTTTCTTGTTTATACAGACAGCGGTGTAGATATTTCCATGTTTATACAGGTAGCGGTATAGAGATTTCCAAGTTTACAGAGATAGCGGTGTAGTTATTTCCATCTTTGCACAGATTGCCGTGTAGATATTTCCATGTTTACGCAGATAGCTGTGTAGATATTTCCAAGTTTACACAGATAGCTGTGTAGATATTTCCATGTTTACACACATACCGTGGTAGATATTTCCATGTTTATACAGATTGTCGTTTAGATATGTCCATGATTATACAGATAGCGATGTAGATATTTTCATGTTTATACAGATACCGGTGGTGATATTTCCATGTTTATAGAGACTGCGGTATAGATATTTCCATGTTTATACAGATAGCGGTGTAGATATTTCCATGTTTACAGAGATAGCAGTGTAGATATTTCCATCTTTGCACAGATTGCTGTGTAAATATTTCCATTTTTACACAGATAGCTCTGTAGATATTTCCAAGTTTACACAGATAGCTGTGTAGATATTTCCATGTTTACACAGATAGCATTGTATATATTTCCATGTTTATACAGATTGCGGTGTAGATATTTCCATGTTTATACAGATAGCGGTGGAGATATTTCCCTGTTTATACAGACAGCGATGTAGATATTTCCATGTTTATACAGATAGCGGTGAAGATATTTCCATGTTTATAGAGATAGCGGTGTAAATATTTCCATGTTTATACAGATGGCTGTGTAGATATTTCTATGTTTGTACAGATGGCAATGTAGATATTTCCATGTTTATACAGATAGCGGTGTAGATATTTGCATGTTTACAGGGATAGCGGTGTAGATATTTCCATCTTTGCAGAGATTGCGGTGTAGCTATTGCTAAATTTACACAGATTGCGGTGTAGATATTTCCAAGTTTACACAGATAGCTGTGTAGATATTTCCATGTTTACAGAGATAGCATTGTAGATATTTCCATGTTTATACAGATTGCGGTGTAGTTACTTCCATGTTGATACAGATAGTGGTGTAGATATTTCCATGTTTATACAGGTAGCGGTGTAGAAATTCCAATGTTTATACAGATCGCTTTGTAGACATTTCCATCTTTCTAAAGATGTCAGTGTACATATTTCCAAGTTTATACAGATGGCAGTGTAGATATTTCCTTGTTTATACAGATAACGGTGTATTTCCATGTTTATATAGATAGCGGTGTAGATATTTCCATGTTTATACAGGTAGTGTTGTTGATATTTCCATGTTTATAGAGATAGCTGTGTAGGTATTTCCATGTTTATAGACATAGCGGTGTAGATATTTCCATGTTTATAAAGATGGCGTTGTAGATATTTCCATGTTTGTACCGATAGCGGTGTTGGTATTTCCTCGTTTATACAGATAGCGATGTAGATATTTTCATGTTTATACAGCTCGCGGTGCAGATATTTATATCTTTATACAGATGGCATTGTAGATATTTCCTTATTCACGCTGATGGCGGTGTAGATGTTTCCATGTTTATACAGATGGCGGAGTAGTTAGTTCCATGTTTATGGAGATGGCAGTGTAGATATTTTCATGTTTATAGAGATGGCGGTGTAGGTATTTCCATGTTTATAGAGATAGCAGTGTAGATATTTACATGTTCATACAGATGGCTGTGTAGATATTTCCATGTGTATACAGATGGCATTGTAGATATTTCCATGTTTATACAGATGACTGTATAGGTATTTCCATGTTTTTACACATGGCAGTGCAGATATTTCCATGTTCATAGAGATAGCGATGTAGATATTTCCATGTTTGTACAGATGGCGGTGTTGATATTTCCATTTCTACACAGATGGCCGTGTAGATATTTCCATGTTTATACAGATGGCGGCATAGATATTTCCATGGACATGCAGATGGCGGTGTAGATATTTCCATGTTTATACAGATAGCGGTGTAGATATTTCCAAGTTTACACAGATGGTGGTGTAGATATTTCCGTGTTTATACACATGGCGGAGTAGATACTTCCATCTTTATGGAGATGGCAGGGTAGATATTTTCATGTTTATAGAGATGACGGTGTAGATATTTCCATATTTATAGAGATAGCGGTGTACATATTTCCATCTTTCTACAGATGGCAGTGTAGATATTTCCATGTTTATACAGAAGGCCGTGTAGATATTTCCATATTTTTACAGATGTCTGTGTAGATATTTCCATGTGTATACAGATGGTATTTTATGTATTTCCATGTATTTACAGACGGTTGTGTAGATATTTCCATGTTTATTCAGATGACTGTGTAGATATTTCCATGTTTTTACAGATGGCAGTGTAGATATTTCAATGTTTATAGAGATGGCGCTGTAGACATTTCCATGTTTAAACAGATAACGGTGGAGATATTTCCATGTTTATACAGACAGCAGTGGAGATATTTCCATGTTTATACACATAGCGGTGTACATATTTCCATGTTTATAGAGGCAGCGGTGTAGGTATTTCCATGTCTATACAGATAGCGGTGCAGATATTTCCATGTTTACACAGATGCCTATGCAGATATTTCCATATTTATACAGAGGGCGGTGTAGATATTTCTATGTTTATACAGATGGCAGTGTAGATATTTCCATGTTCCTACACATGACTGTGTAGGTATTTCCATCTTCATACAGATGGCATTGTAGATATTTGCATGTTTATAGAGATAGCGGTGCAGATATTTCCATGTTTATACAGATAGCGGTGTATATATTTCCATGTTTATACAGATCGTGGTGAAGATATTTCCATTTTTATACAGATACCTGTGTAGATATTTCCATGTTTATACAGACCGCAGTGTAGATAATTCCATGTTTATAGAGATAGCAGTGTAGATATTTTCATGTTTGTACAGATGGCGGTGGTGATGTTTCCATGTATACACAGATTGCCGTGTAGGTATTTCCATGTGTATACAGATGGCATTGTAGATATTTCCATGTTTATACAGACGGTGGTGTAGATATTTCCATGTTTACACAGATGACTGTATAGGTATTTCCATGTTTATACAGATCGCGGTGTAGATATTTCCATGTTTATAGATATAGCGGTGTAGACATTTCCATATTTATACAGATAACTGTGTAGAAATTTCCATGTTTATACAGATAGCGGTGTAAATATTTCCATGTTTATACAGATCACGGTGTAGATATTTCCATGTTTATAGAGATAGCGGTGTAGATATTTCCATTTTTATACAGATAGCGGTGTAGATATTTCCATGTTTATACAGACCGCGGTGAAGATATTTCCATGTTTATACAGATAGCGGTGCAGCTATTTCCATGTTTGTACAGATGGCGGTGTTGATATTTCCATCTATACACAGATGACCGTGTAGATATTTCCATGTTTATACAGATGGCGGCGCAGATATTTCCATGGTTTTGTAGATGGCAGTGTAGATATTTCCATGTTTATAGAGATAGTGGTGTAGTTATTTCCATGTTTATATAGATAGCGGTGTAGATATTTCCATGTATATACACATGGCTGTGTAGATATTTCCATGTTTATGCAGATGGCGTTGTAGATATTTCCAAGTTTACACAGATAACTTTGTATTTCCCTGTTTATACAGATGGTGGTGTAGATATTTCGACGTTTATAGAGATAGCAGTTGAGATATTTCCATTTTTATACAGATAGCGGTGTAGATATTTCCATGTTTATACTGATCGTGGTGTAGATATTTCCATGTTTATAGAGATGGCGGTGTAGATATTTCCATGTTCATAGAGATAGCGGTGTTGAATTTCCATTGTTATAGAGATAGCGGTGTGGATATTTCCATGTTTATACGGATAGGGGTGTAGATATTTCCATGTTTATAGAGATGGCGGTGTAGATATTTCCATGTTTATGCAGATCACGGTGTAGATATTTGCTTGTTTATGCAAATACCGGTGTAGTTATTTCCATGTTTATACAGATAGCGGTGTAGATATTTCCATGTATATACAGATGGCTGTGTAGATATTTCCATGTTTATACAGATGGCTGTGTAGATATTTCCATGTTTATACAGATGACTTTGTAGGTATTTCCATGTTTATACAGATGGCGGTGTAGATATTTCCATGTTTATAGAGATAGCTGTGTAGATATTTTCATGTTTATACAGATAGCGGTGTAGATATTTCCATGTTTATACAGATGGCGGTGTAGATATTTCCATGTTTATACAGATAGGGGTGTAGATTTTTCCATGTTTATACAGATAGCGGTGTAGTTATTTCCATGTTTTTACAGATATCGGTAAAGATATTTCCATGTTTACACAGATTGCGGTGTAGGTATTTCCATCTTTCTACAGATGGCATTGTAGATATTTCCATGTTTATACAGATGGCGGTGTAGATATTTCCATGTTTATATAGATGGTGGTGTAGATATTACCATGTTTATACAGATAGCGGTGTAGATATTTCCATGTTTATACAGATCGTGGTGAAGATATTTCCATGTTTATACAGATCGCGGTGTAGGTTTTTCCATGTTTATATAGATCGCGGTGTAGATATTTCCATGTTTATACAGATAGCGGTGAATATATTTCCATGTTTATTCAGATAGCGGTGTAGATAATTCCATGTTTATAGAGATAGCGGTGTAGGTATTTCCATGTTTATTGACATAGCGGTGTAGATATTTCCATGTTTATATAGATGGCGTTGTAGATATTTCCCTGTTTATACCGATAGCGGTGTTGGTATTTCCACGTTTATACAGATAGCGATGTAGATATTTCCATGTTTATACAGCTCGCGGTGCAGATATTTATATCTTTTTACAGATGGCGTTGTAGATATTTCCTTATTCACACAGATGGCGGTGTAGATGTTTCCATGTTATACAGATGGCGGAGTAGTTAGTACCATGTTTATGGAGATGGCTGTGTAGATATTTTCATGTTTATAGAGATGGCGGTTTAGATATTTCCATGTTTATAGAGATAGCAGTGTAGATATTTACATGTTTATACAGATGGCTGTGTAGATATTTCCATGTGTATACAGATGGCATTGTAGATATTTCCATGTTTATACAGATGACTGTATAGGTATTTCCATGTTTTTACAGATGGCAGTGCAGATATTTCCATGTTTATAGAGATAGCGGTGCAGATATTTCAATGTTTGTACAGATGGCGGTGTTGATATTTCAATCTATACACAGACGGCCGTGTAGATATTTCCATGTTTATACAGATGGTGGCGTAGATATTTCCATGGACATGCAGATGGCGGTGTAGATATTTCCATGTTTATACAGATAGCGGTGTAGATATTTCCATGTTTTCACAGATGGTGGTGTAGATATTTCCGTGTTCATACACATGGCGGAGTAGATACTTCCATCTTTATGGAGATGGCAGTGTAGATATCTTCATGTTTATACAGATGGCAGTGAAGATATTTCCATGTTTATACAGACAGTGGTGTAGATATTTCCATGTTTATACAGATGGAGGTGTAGATATATCCATGTTTCTGAAGTTGGCGGTGTAGATATTTTCATGTTTATAGAGATGGAGGTGTAGATATTTCCATGTATATAGAGATAGCAGTGTAGATATTTTCATGTTTATAGAGAAAGCGGTGTAGGTATTTCCATGTTTATAGAGATAGCGGTGTAGATATTTCCATATTTATACAGATAGCGGTGTAGGTATTTCCAGGTTTATACAGATTGCGGTGTAGATATTTCCATGTTTCTACAGATGGCGGTGTAGATATTTTCTTGTTTATACAGACAGCGGTGTAGATATTTCCATGTTTATACAGGTAGCGGTATAGAGATTTCCAAGTTTACAGAGATAGCGGTGTAGTTATTTCCATCTTTGCACAGATTGCCGTGTAGATATTTCCATGTTTACGCAGATAGCTGTGTAGATATTTCCAAGTTTACACAGATAGCTGTGTAGATATTTCCATGTTTACACACATACCGTGGTAGATATTTCCATGTTTATACAGATTGTCGTTTAGATATGTCCATGATTATACAGATAGCGATGTAGATATTTTCATGTTTATACAGATAGCGGTGGTGATATTTCCATGTTTATAGAGACTGCGGTATAGATATTTCCATGTTTATACAGATAGCGGTGTAGATATTTCCATGTTTACAGAGATAGCAGTGTAGATATTTCCATCTTTGCACAGATTGCTGTGTAAATATTTCCATTTTTACACAGATAGCTGTGTAGATATTTCCAAGTTTACACAGATAGCTGTGTAGATATTTCCATGTTTACACAGATAGCATTGTATATATTTCCATGTTTATACAGATTGCGGTGTAGATATTTCCATGTTTATACAGATAGCGGTGGAGATATTTCCCTGTTTATACAGATAGCAATGTAGATATTTCCATGTTTATACAGATAGCGGTGAAGATATTTCCATGTTTATAGAGATAGCGGTGTAAATATTTCCATGTTTATACAGATGGCTGTGTAGATATTTCCATGTTTGTACAGATGGCAGTGTAGATATTTCCATGTTTATACAGATAGCGGTGTAGATATTTGCATGTTTACAGGGATAGCGGTGTAGATATTTCCATCTTTGCAGAGATTGCGGTGTAGCTATTGCTAAATTTACACAGATTGTGGTGTAGATATTTCCAAGTTTACCCAGATAGCTGTGTAGATATTTCCATGTTTACAGAGATAGCATTGTAGATATTTCCATGTTTATACAGATCGCGGTGTAGGTTTTTCCATGTTTATATAGATCACGGTGTAGATATTTCCATGTTTATACAGATAGCGGTGAATATATTTCCATGTTTATTCAGATAGCGGTGTAGATAATTCCATGTTTATAGAGATAGCGGTGTAGGTATTTCCATGTTTATTGACGTAGCGGTGTAGATATTTCCATGTTTATATAGATGGCGTTGTAGATATTTCCCTGTTTATACCGATAGCGGTGTTGGTATTTCCACGTTTATACAGATAGCGATGTAGATATTTCCATGTTTATACAGCTCGCGGTGCAGATATTTATATCTTTTTACAGATGGCGTTGTAGGTATTTCCTTATTCACACAGATGGCGGTGTAGATGTTTCCATGTTATACAGATGGCGGAGTAGTTAGTACCATGTTTATGGAGATGGCTGTGTAGATATTTTCATGTTTATAGAGATGGCGGTTTAGATATTTCCATGTTTATAGAGATAGCAGTGTAGATATTTACATGTTTATACAGATGGCTGTGTAGATATTTCCATGTGTATACAGATGGCATTGTAGATATTTCCATGTTTATACAGATGACTGTATAGGTATTTCCATGTTTTTACAGATGGCAGTGCAGATATTTCCATGTTGATAGAGATAGCGGTGTAGATATTTCAATGTTTGTACAGATGGCGGTGTTGATATTTCCATCTATACACAGACGGCCGTGTAGATATTTCCATGTTTATACAGATGGCGGCGTAGATATTTCCATGGCATGCAGATGGCGGTGTAGATATTTCCATGTTTATACAGATAGCGGTGTAGATATTTCCATGTTTTCACAGATGGTGGTGTAGATATTTCCGTGTTCATACACATGGCGGAGTAGATACTTCCATCTTTATGGAGATGGCAGTGTAGATATTTTCATGTTTATACAGATGGCAGTGAAGATATTTCCATGTTTATACAGACAGTGGTGTAGATATTTCCATGTTTATTCCAATGGAGGTGTAGATACATCCATGTTTCTGAAGATGGCGGTGTAGATATTTTCATGTTTATAGAGATGGAGGTGTAGATATTTCCATGTATATAGAGATAGCAGTGTAGATATTTTCATGTTTATAGAGAAAGCGGTGTAGGTATTTCCATGTTTATAGAGATAGCGGTGTAGATATTTCCATATTTATACAGATAGCGGTGTAGGTATTTCCAGGTTTATACAGATTGCGGTGTAGATATTTCCATGTTTCTACAGATGGCGGTGTAGATATTTTCTTGTTTATACAGACAGCGGTGTAGATATTTCCATGTTTATACAGGTAGCGGTATAGAGATTTCCAAGTTTACAGAGATAGCGGTGTAGTTATTTCCATCTTTGCACAGATTGCCGTGTAGATATTTCCATGTTTACGCAGATAGCTGTGTAGATATTTCCAAGTTTACACAGATAGCTGTGTAGATATTTCCATGTTTACACACATACCGTGGTAGATATTTCCATGTTTATACAGATTGTCGTTTAGATATGTCCATGATTATACAGATAGCGATGTAGATATTTTCATGTTTATACAGATAGCGGTGGTGATATTTCCATGTTTATAGAGACTGCGGTATAGATATTTCCATGTTTATACAGATAGCGGTGTAGATATTTCCATGTTTACAGAGATAGCAGTGTAGATATTTCCATCTTTGCACAGATTGCTGTGTAAATATTTCCATTTTTACACAGATAGCTGTGTAGATATTTCCAAGTTTACACAGATAGCTGTGTAGATATTTCCATGTTTACACAGATAGCATTGTATATATTTCCATGTTTATACAGATTGCGGTGTAGATATTTCCATGTTTATACAGATAGCGGTGGAGATATTTCCCTGTTTATACAGATAGCGATGTAGATATTTCCATGTTTATACAGATAGCGGTGAAGATATTTCCATGTTTATAGAGATAGCGGTGTAAATATTTCCATGTTTATACAGATGGCTGTGTAGATATTTCCATGTTTGTACAGATGGCAGTGTAGATATTTCCATGTTTATACAGATAGCGGTGTAGATATTTGCATGTTTACAGGGATAGCGGTGTAGATATTTCCATCTTTGCAGAGATTGCGGTGTAGCTATTGCTAAATTTACACAGATTGCGGTGTAGATATTTCCAAGTTTACACAGATAGCTGTGTAGATATTTCCATGTTTACAGAGATAGCATTGTAGATATTTCCATGTTTATACAGATTGCGGTGTAGTTACTTCCATGTTGATACAGATAGTGGTGTAGATATTTCCATGTTTATACAGGTAGCGGTGTAGAAATTCCAATGTTTATACAGATCGCTTTGTAGACATTTCCATCTTTCTAAAGATGTCAGTGTACATATTTCCAAGTTTATACAGATGGCAGTGTAGATATTTCCATGTTTATTCAGATGTCTGTGTAGATGTTTCCATGTTTATGCAGATGGCGGTGTAGATATTTCCATGTTAATAGGTATGGCGGCTTAGTTATTTCTATGTTTATGGAGATAGCGGTGTAAATATTTCCATGCTTATAGAGATGGTGGTGTAAGTATTTTCATGTTTATAGAGATAGCGGTGTAGATATTTCCATGTTTATACAGATAACGGTGTTGGTATTTCCATGTTTATACAGAAAGTGGTGTAGGTATTTCCATGTTTATACAGCTCGCGGTGTAGATATTTCCATCTTTATACAGATGGCAGTGTAGATATTTCCATGTTTATACAGATAGCGGTGTATATATTTACATGTCTATAGAGGTAGCGGTGTAGGTATTTCCATATTTATACAGATTGCGGTGTAGATATTTCCATCTTTATACAGATGGCGGTGTAGATATTTCCATGTTTATACACATGGCAGTGAAGATATTTCCGTGTTTATACAGATAGTGGTGTAGATATTTCCATGTTTATACAGATGGCGGTGTAGATACATCCATGTTTCTGAAGATGGCGGTGTAGATATTTTCATGTTTATAGAGATGGCGGTGTAGATATTTCCATGTATATAGAGATTGCAGTGTAGATATTTCCATGTTTATAGAGAAAGCGGTGTAGGTATTTCCATGTTTATAGAGATAGCGGTGTGGATATTTCCATATTTATACTGATAGCGGTGTAGGTATTTTCATGTTTATACAGATGGCGGTGTAGATATTTCCTTGTTTATACAGAGAGCGGTGTAGATATTTCTACGTTTTACAGATAGTGGTGTAGATATTTCCATCTTTATACATATAGCGGTGCAGATATTTCCATGTTTACACAAATAGCCGTGTAGATATTTCTGTGTTTACACAGATAGAGTTGCAGATATTTCCATGTTTATAAAGATAGCGGTGCAGATATTTCCATCTTTATACATATAGCGCTGTGCCTATATCCATGTTTATACAGATAGCGGTGTGGGTATTTCCATGTTTATACAGATAGCGGTATAGATATTTCCATGTTTACAGAGATGACTGTCTAGATATTTCCATGTTTGTACAGCTTTCCGTGTAGATATTTCCATGTTTATACAGATAGCGGTGTAGATATTTCCATGTTTATACAGATAGCTGTGTAGATATTTCCATGTTTATACAGATAGCTGTGTAGATATTTCCATGTTTATACAGACAGCAATGTAGATATTTCTGTGTTTATAGAGATAGCGGTGTAGATATTTTTATGTTCATACAAACAACAGTGTAGATATTTTCATGTTTATGGAGATAGCGGTGTAGATATGTCCATTTTTATAGACATAGCGGTGTAAATATTTCCAAGTTTTTAAAGATAGCGGTGTAAATATTTCCATGATTATACAGATAGCGGTGTAAATATTTTCATGTTTATAGACATAGCGGTGTAGATATTTCCATGTTTTTAGAGATAGCAGTGTAAATATTTCCATGTTTATGCAGATAGCCGTGTAAATGTTTACGCGTTTGTAGGGATAGAGGTGTAGATATTTCCCCGTTTATAGAGATAGCGGTGTAGATATTTCCACGTTTATAGAGACGGCGGTGTAAACAGGCACATGATAATGTGCCTGTTTTGTGCAGGGTGAAGTGAGATTATTATCTAGGAAATAGCTGAAATGTCCTGAGGGTGACAAACAGGAGCTGTGTTTTCAGCCAAATATCAGAACCAGGGCCACTGCCTGCCGCTGAACCCCAGCGGGGACCCCTACTTTGTGTTTATCTGTGGTGGCTACGCTTGCCCACCTGGGTGGGAACCCCGAGAATGACTCCAGACTTTTCCAGGGACTGCATGCCAGGGTATTTTTACAATTTATGTGTAGACTTTGTTCGGGTGGAAAAGTTATTTTATGAAGATGAAACAAGCAATTGGGGTACCTACCTTATGGCATTTTTTACATTGAGAGTGTTAAAAATACCCCTCCCCTAACCAAAACCCTGACAAATAGAGCCAGGGAAGGCCATGCAATAAAGGATTCTTGGGCTTGTATGCCTGATAACAAAAACTTATCACAGAAGACTGCAAAAAACACAATCTTGCACAAAGCCCATTGCAACTTTGCACACAACAATGCTTCTGAAGGATATTTGCCCAACAACTGCCTGTCCAACCTGGGCCTGGCATCACCTTTGTTATTGATCTTTGTAGCCAAGGATAATCATTTCCAAATGATCATATAATCTTCCTCATTTTTTCTTTTGTCTTCCTTTACCTCCGTGAATATGCATATAGTTTACTCTGGCTTGCCTGTTTCTATTGCAAG
This sequence comes from Pan troglodytes, assembly GCF_028858775.2. NCBI lineage: Eukaryota > Metazoa > Chordata > Mammalia > Primates > Hominidae > Pan > Pan troglodytes. Next base: position 65,259,240 of record NC_072418.2, read on the forward strand.
GCTCTGTTTCCAAACGAATATCTTTTTCTTGTGGAGAGCCTCTCTCTGTTTGTTATTTAGGTTGATAAGAGAAATGTGAACATTTGAGAGCTCAGGTAAAAGGCCTTAGTCTACAGTGAAACTTTTTTGCACCCTTAGATGCTTACTTCCACTACAACTTGCAGGTGGGCCTTGAAAAGTTCTTGGAATAAGTTTGAGCTTTGGTCTTCTCCGATTCATTTAGCATAGATTCTCAAAATGTGGTCCCTGGACCCACAGCATCAGCATCACCTGGAGATTGTTAGAAATGCAAATCATCGGGCCTCATTCCAGACCCTCAGCTGGAAACTCTAGGGGCATGGCCAGACCCTCTGTAGCTGAACAAGCCATCCAGGTGGTTTTGATGCAGCTAAAGTTCTGGAACAACTAATGTAGCCCCATTTGGAAAACTTGCCTCTACAGGCCTCCCTAGCTGGTAAGCTGCTAGCATTTTTTGTTTGCTTGTTTCTTTGTTTTGATACAGGGTCTTGCTCTGTTGACCAGACCGTGACCTCCTGGGTTGAAGTGAGGACTCAGCCTCCTGAGTAGCCGGGACTACAGGTATGTGCCACCACCATGCCCAACTACTTTTTGTATTTTTTTTTTTTTTTGTAGGGATGGGGTTTTAGCCCAGGCTAATCTCAAACTCCTGGACTCAAGCAATCTGCCCACTTTGGCCTCACGAACTGCTGGGATTATAGGCATGAGCCACTGTGCCCGGCCCTGCCAGCTTTGTATAAGCTGAGGAGTTTTTAAAAATACCTAGACTCAGGGCAAACCCCAGACACTTAAGTCAGATTCTCTGGGAGGTGAAGCCCAGGCACTGGTATTTTTAAAGTCTCTACAGATGGTTCTAATGTGCTGCTAAGTTAGAGAACCGCTGATCTAGACCAGGCCTTTGCAAACTTAATGTGCACGTGAATTACCTGGACCTTGTTAAAATGCAGATTCAGTCTGCATAGGCCTGTGGTGGAGCCTGAGCTTCTGCATTTTTAACAAGTCTCTAGAGGATGCTGCTGCATCTGGGCTGCTAACTACACTTGGAGATAGGAGGTTCTGGAGAGCAGAGGAAAGAGCATGAACCATAACCTAGGGGCTGGTAGTCCTGACTTCCGAGCCAAGGTTTGCCTTTATGTGGCTGGCAACTTGCTTGGACTCCTACCTCAATTCTTTGGGCCCAAGGTTTGTCCTGCCTCAGAAGGATGTCAAGAAAATTGAGTGAGTAATGCAGAATTGTTTCGTAAAGTGTGTGCAGATGCTCCATGAATTTAGAGAGTATGTGGATGCACATTAGTAAATTTTAATAGTTGTGACCATCTTGTTATGAGTACTTAGAACAAGTAATAATGGCTTTTGATGTATAGTAGTAAGAAAGCTTCCTTTTAAAAGGCGTGTATTTAAGTTTCAAATGTGGGTCTATTTAAAAATACATGAAATAAATAATAGTAGAGGTAATTGACAGATCAAAATTAGGAAGGCAGGATGAGAATGACTCAAGTTTGGGAAATGCTGAGAAAGCAGATGCCCAAGGGCTATGAAAACTTAAAAAAATAGGTAGCACTTGATTTTGATTGGCTGAATGAGATGATGTGTTTGATTATTTATGGGGTTGGCATTTGGCAACATGCACTGGGTGGCTGGGATCACTGTTTATTAAAAAATATGTGAGTCTCCACTTTGCACTAGATACTCTTTTAGTCTCTTGGAAAAGGGATTGGGGGGCAGGCAGGATAAAAACAAATCATTTATGCCCACAAGAAAATTGCAGGAAGATAAAAGTCATGAAATAAACTCTATGCTTCTAATTTAATATTTTTTATAGATTATGAGAAAAAAGTTTTGCTCACTATCAGCTAGGAAAGCTGTCTTAGCACAACCATTCATTCTTGCACAAATCAAAATCAAGACGAGCCAGATTTAATTTAATATTTTTTCACAGATTATGAGAAAAAAGTTCTAATTTAATTTTTTTATAGATTATGAGAAAAAAGTTTCGCTCTCTATCAGCTAGGAAAGCTGTCTTAGCACAACCATTCATTCTTGTACAAATCAAAATCAAGATGAGCCAGAAGGCTCCATTCTGACAGCTTCTAATGGAGAAGCTACATTTACTGGACATGGGGAAAGTTGCTGGGCTCTAAGGACTGTGCATTTCTTGAACTAGATAAATGGTCTTGGTGTAGCATAATACCAAAACTTCTTGTCGCAGCCTGTAAGGACAGAACTCAATCAGCCTGAAAAGGAAGTCAGTGACTCCGACTCAACAGAGGAATGTTCTGTGATTCCTAAAGAAGGATGTAGGAGTGTGGCACAATTCAACCACAGTCTGTGGCCCTGTGCCTCTGCCTTGACATGAGTGGGATTTCCCAGCTGGTCATTTTCTTCTTATCTAAGACATTGGGAACAAATTACTTGACCTCCTCTGGGCTTCAGTACTCCCACTCATCAAATTAGAGGACTGGGCAGTCGCTAGGCTCTCTTTAGGCATCATATTTTAGTTTCTGTGATTTTAAATTTGAGAAGGGGTGTCTAAGGGAGAATACATAGGGGAGGGGGAAAGGCTTATTAAAAGTGTAGTTAGACACTGAATTTTTAAGAATTGCATTTTGTAATAATACCTTTACCTAATCAGGACTGACAATCTTACCTGATGACAGCACATGGAGGAATGGCTGCATTCAAAAATAAAAATGAAACAAAACAAGACCTTATTTGAACTTAGCAATAATGCTGATTCCTCTTTTTGATTTGAGGAGGTTATAGCTGTTGTAAATACTTGAATTGGGTCTGCCCAGGCAAAACGGAGTCAAGAGTCCATGTCGGATGAATTTTAACAATGTAGACAATAGAAAGGGTTGCTTAAACTGCCCCTCTTTTACCAAAACACATTTACAAATGAAAGAACAACACTTCCATTTTTAAAAAACATTTTTTGAGATGAAGTCTTCCTTTGTCATCCAGAGTGGAGTGCAGTGGTGCGATCTTGGCTCACTGCAAACTTTGCCTCCCGGGTTCAAGTGATTCTCCTGCCTCATCCTCCCGAGTAGCTGGGACTACAGGCGCCCACCACCATTCCTAGCTAATTTTTGTATTTTTAGTAGAGACAGGGTTTCACCATGTTGGCCAGGCTGGTCTCGAACTCCTGACCCCAGGTGATCCGCCGACCTCGGCCTCTGAAAGTGCTGGGATTACAGGCGTGAGCCAACAGGCGTGGCCAAAAAATTTCCATTTTTAATTGCAGGGTCTGGGGAATTAAAATGCATCCGTAATTTCTTGCATCTCTCCGCTCGGGCTTGCATGAATGCAGAGGGATGGGGAGGACTTCTTGAGGCAAGCATCCCCCTCTTGTCGCCTGCCATCTAGAGAGAGAGGGCTGTGATTTATCTCACTTTAATCAGGAAGGACCTGATGGGTGGATGGAGAGGTCCGACGGCTTTGTTGCTCCATGTGGGAAAGAAACGGACAGAGTGAATTTGTGTATGATCCCTAAGGAGAAAGGGTCTTTGTGCTCTATTTCTTTTTGACCTGGAGCCCCTGAAAGCAAGCTAGTTACAAGTTGAAATAGGCCGTTTCTAAAGTGTGATTTTGTTTGTGTATGAGCCTTGATTACAAAGGGGAAAAAAACCCGCTTAATTTACATACACCACATGTAGCGCAGGATCCCCTGGGCTGTCTTTTCAGGTATCAGGGAACTTTGATGAAAGTCGCTTGTCTCATCTAGGAGTCATTTCATATTGTTTAGCAGAGCCTGGTATTAACATTTCCTTCCAACTGTTTACTGGAATCTGTGTGTTCCCTTCAAGTGATGCATACTAGGTGCACAGGCTTCCTGCCACTGTCATCCTAATCTTTCCGTGAAGACAGGAGCAGAGGGGAGAGCGCTGAGCCAGGCCCCAGCTTGCTTTTCTTTCCTGACACATCCCGGCTCCACTGCACTTCTCAGCTCTTGCTCTAGGTGGTGCTGTTTGACCATTTTCTTCATGTGACCCTCCACTCGGTAATATAAATTCATTCGGAGGATGACCTGATATCAAAAAAAATTCCTTTTGATTAGTAGAATCAACTTGTTTCTTCACACGATACTCTTCCCACTGAGACACATGGAGACAATTCTGACTCCAGGTTTGCAACCTTGAGATTTCTCTCAGATGCAATAAAAAAAACAAAAAAGCATTTTGAGTGGCACAGTGATGCCTAGTGCATGATCATGTTTGTCTGCTCAAACATTAAAGGGAAACTTGTGGGTTTGAGGATGCCCAGCAGCACGACAGCTGCCAATGTAAATGAGCCATATAGAGAGAGAGGGGGCGGGAGGGGACTACAAACTTCAGAATATGAGCTGATCGTTTATAAGTGAAAAAAAAAAAAAAAAAAAAAAAAAAAAAAAAAAACAAGTCAAAAGGGAGCCCAGGATGGTGCAAGAAAGAGGAGAAAGGAAGATTTTCCTTGCAGCTAATCAGGAGAGTTCATAAGGGCTGATTACATGAGTGGAAGCCTTAAGTTCTTTTTTTAAAAAAATGTGAAAATTTGCATGTATGTATGTATGTATGTATGTATAGCTTCGTGTATTACCATTATTATTGCAATCAGCAAATGGATTTACTTCCTTTATCTCATGGGCTCCTTCCCACTCACTTCTGGCAGCACATTTTCCTTTCTCCTTCATCCCAGAACACCAAAGAACAGATGCGCTTCCTAACCCTGGCTCCAGGGGACTTTATACAATGTAAACAGTGCACCTCTAACATGGTTCACAGCTTAGAGAACGTGTGTCCCATTTTAAAACTGTGACTCCTTTATATTTTGCAGTGCTTATTTTAATAAGAGACATTGGACTTGTGACTTATTTTTCATGGAGGAGTGAGCTTAATGGTTGAAAGTAATCGATAAACTTGTTTTTCCTCTGATGCCATCAGCCAAGATCCTATGGCAATAGTAAGAGGATGACATTGGGCTGGCACCCCCTCCATAACATATTTGCACCATGTTTTCCCCCCAGAATGCACATGCAATAGCTTTGGTTTGGTAAGAGAGAGATGGTGTACTTGATTTCCTTCTGTCACACTTTTGGTGAAATGAATTAGACTTTTAAATCAGGAAATTCAGCGAGATGAGTTAGATTTTTACACAAGAGCAGTGGAGGACTTCCAGCTGGTTGGGGGAATGATACGGAAATATCTTGCTAAATCAGGGTCTGGTGGAATGCTTCTCCCCTGGCAGGCTCCTCTTCACAGGGAGCAATCTGTGGGTTGCTTATAGAACAGAGCGAGCAGGAGGCATAGCATGGTCTTGCTCAGGGGAAGACCCGGTGTTCAGATGTTTGTCATTAGGAACTGGGTGTGGGCTTTTTCAAGTTAAACTGAAGCAGCAGTTCTATTAGGAAGAGCCTCCCAGATCAGCATCTTCTGTTTCTGGATACTCTCCCTTTGAAAAGCCAGATTTCAGCAAAAAGCTTTGCTAATGGTGAAATTGCACAACTGAAACCCTATGGGAGCAATGGGAAAGATGGAGAAAGAGGTGGTTATATCATGTACTTCAACAGTTTATTTAGAGGCTGTTGACGTTAGAATAACAAGCCAAGACAAACAAAAATACTCATTTTGGATGAAAATATTGTCTTTTCATGTTATTATAGATAGCTGAGTCCTAAGACTTCTACAGAAACACATTTTCCTAATGAGTGGCTGATTTTTCTGGTTGTGCAAGTAATATCCAAATTATTGTACAAATTTTTGGCTCAGGAGCCAACATTGTATTGTATATTGAGCTAATCACTTGCCCTTTCTAAGGTAAGCCCTTACCTCTGCTTTCCCTTCATCTTGTCATTTCTGTTTGTTGGGTAGAGGTTTCCTGTTGGTTCTTTCTGTTGGCTCTGATGTAACATGAATGAAGTTCTTAACATCCTTTCAGACATAAACACAACTTAGCTCATTGTTTCTGAGTTCATATAGAGGTTTTATTGCCCCTGAGACTTTCGTGTCAGACAGCTGGATGTTGCTGTGTTCAAGGCTCTATATGTTGATTTTGTATCCTACAACTTTACTGATATCACCTATCAGTTCAGTTCTAACAGTTTTCAAATTTTATTTATTTGTTTTTGTTTTTTAAATATTGCATGTTTCATTTTAGAGTCAGGAGCGTAGATGTACAGGTTTCTTAAACAGGTATATTGCATGGTGCTGAGGTTTGGGCTTCTAATGATCCCACCACCCAAGCAGTGAGCATAGTAATGGATAGGTAGTTTTTCAACCCTTGCTCCCACCATCCTTCCCTCCCACCTTTGGAGTCCCCCAGTGTCTATTGTTCCCTTCTTTGTGTTGAGTTCTAACCTTTTTTTAGTGAAGTTTGTAGGGTTTTCTATATATAACAAGATCATGCCGTCAGTAGAGACAGTTTCACTTCTTCCTTTCCTATTAAGATGCCTTTTATTTCTTTCTTTTGCCTAATTACCCTGAGAAGTGGTGTCTGTGGGCATCCTTGTCTTGTCCCTGATGGTAGAGGAAAAGTTTCAACTTTTCACCATTGATCATGGTGTTAGCTATGGGTTTGTCATATATGGCCTTTATTTTGTTGGGATACAGTCCCTCAATACGTGATCTGTTGGGTGTTTTTTTTTTTCACCATGAAAGGGTTTCGAATTTTGTCAAAAGCTTTTTCTATATCTATTGTGATGGCCATATAGTTTCTATCCTTTATTTTTCTAATATGGTATATTATATGTATTGATTTGCTTATGTTGAACCATGACATGATCATGGTGAATGACTCTTTCAATGTGCTATTGAATTTGGTTTGCTAGGATTTTGTTGAGGATTTTTGCATCTATGTAGATCAAGGATATTGGCCTGTCATTTTCCTTTCTTGTAGTGTTCTTGTCTGGCTTTGGAATCAGGGTAATGCTGGCCCTGTAAGATGAGTTTGGAAGTATTCCCTCCACTTCAGCTTTTTGGAAGAGTTTGAGAAGGACTGGTATTAGTTCTTCTTAAAATATTTGGTAGAATTAATCTGGGAAGCCATCTGGTTTTGGGTTTTTCATTGATAGGAGACATTTTCTTACTGATTCAACCTCCTTGCTTGCTATTAGTCTGTTCAGATTTTTAAATTTCTTCATGAGTCAATCTTGGTAGGTTTTATGTGTCTGGGAATTTATCCATTTCTTCTAGATGATCCAATTAGTTAGTGTGTAATTATACCTAGCAGTTTCTTAGGATCCTTTGTATTTCTGTGATATTGGCTATGATGTTTCATCTTTCATTTCTGATTTTATGCTCTATTGAAAACATGAGGCATAGCAGGTAGGGGGCACTGGTCAGGACTTGGGGTATAAACTGGCAGATGTTAAGGTGGGTGATTCTGGTTAACTCAGAAACTCCGAAGTCCCGTGTGGAAGAATTAACTGCCTGTACTCACCTAGTAATGTATATCCTTGGTCAAAAAAGATCCAGCTGAGAATGTTGGATGAAGGGACCAAATCAATATTCATCATTATATTGAAAACAAGTCAGATTGGCTGTGGTCTTTTGACAGCAGGTCAGTGGCTAAGTCTATTTGAACAAAGTTAGGGCAGGTTCAAGGGAGAATCCTGAGATCGGTATTCTTTGTTCCATACAAACTTCCCTTTCAGTTTCTTCTCCCCATGCCTCCAGGATGTCCCTGCACAGCCCGTAGGGCCCCCTCCTTCAGTACCTTGCCTTACGAAGGGGAGAAAATGAGTTTTCCAATGTTAGCATATATTTAGCTTTCCAAAATTTTCTATTTCTATTTTAGGGGAGCTCTAGGAAAACAGCAGATTACTCTAAATCCCCAGGTAAAAATCTGAAATGGTGGAATTTCATATGACCAGGAGACATATTTTGGGGCAAGTGGGCTTTTCACAAGCACTTGGACATGAAGGCATCTGCTTCTTCTATGCCTAAAATAGTCCTTCAATTTAGTAGTTTAATTCCTCTTCCAATTTTTCAAGTTTCAAGACAATACATGTAGTGACTGAACAATTTGGATCCAAGTTTCACTGTTTAACTGCCAGTGTGACCTTGGGCGAGTCACTTAATCTTTTCAAGGCTCAATTTCATCATGTAAAGTAGAAGTACAAACAATCCCTGACTTAGAATATTTTGACTTATGATTTTTCAACTTTAAGATAGTTTGAAAGCAATACACATTCAGCAGAAGCTGTACTTTGAGTACTCATACAACCATTCTGTTTTCCACTTTCAGTACAGTATTCATTATATTACATGAGATATTCAAAGCCCACTTTATTATAAAATGGGCTTTCTGTTAGATGATTTTGCCTAACTGTAGGTTAATGTGAGTGTTTAAGGTAGGCCGAGCTAAGCTATGATGTTTAGTAGGTTAAGTGTATTAAATGCATTTTCAGCTTACAATATTTTCATAAGTTTATTGGAATATAACCCCATTGTAAATTGAGGGGTATTTGTAATAATGATATCTCTTCAAGGAGACTTTGTGAGCCTCTCATAGGAAAATGCATACACAGATGCATATAAATATATAATCTTTCTTTTCGATACATATGATATTCTTTAAGGATATTCAAAAATCTGGAAACAGTTGCCTCCAGGGAGATAAATGGTAGTGGGTTGGGAAACTTTTAACTGTATACGCTTTTGTACCTTTTGCATTTTGAATCAGATGAATGTATAATCTACATAAAATATTAAGATTAAAACATCACCGAATAACTTATCAGGAGTTTGGTGAACATAAGGGAAGGCCTCCTATGGTGGCTGTATTTTATTCAGTGTTGGTCACTGTTGGGCACTTCATAGAGCTTATTTCATTTCATCCTTACAAGCGCCGTAGGAGGAAGGGGCCCCAGAGGGATTCATGGTTAGAATAGCAGAGTAGGAGCATTTGGCAGCTATATACTGTGTGGGTGATAACTTTAAAGATATTTCTGTTATAAAATGTTTCAAACATACAAAAAATATAGAGAAGCAGTTTTCTATACTTATTAAATATTCTTAATGGGTAGTCACAGAAATTATCATCCAAAGTGGGATATTCCTGAGAGAAAACGGAGGTTCTATTTATAATTATGGTGGGATAACAAACTTAAGATGAACAGCTCTGGACAAACTGGGTTGTATGGTTCCTGGAAAACAAGGATTACTGTAAATGTGAGTCCCGCCTTGTGCTTCTCTCTGTCCCACCAAGAAAATATGATCTTGATACAGATGTTCATTGTGTCAAGGCAACCATGGCAACCATGATCTAGATACACTGTTCAAGTTTTATGCTGATCCTACCTAGGTATGTCTCAGGAACTTTCCAGAGTTTCCTTTGAGTGCTTCTAAATTTTGCATAAATGGTATGTTGTCCCTTGTCTCTTTTTAAAACCAGTAAGCCATTTTCCCTTCTTTTCCTGGAAAATTAAAGGAACAAAGACCAGGAAATAAGAATGTATTAGCTAAGGTTCTGTTGATTGAAAGCAACAGAACCTAATTCTGGCTAGCTTAAACCATGCTAGGATTTAATGAAGAATACTGCAGAATCTTAGATATCTTATGACTGGGAAAGAGGAGGTTCAGGCAGTTCCTGGGATGTCAGCAACAGGTAGCTGTCAATTAACTGCCCCCACACCACCCACTGCTGCCGTCATCAATATAGCACACCACGATGGCTCCCGGCCTCTGTACGTCTGGGTTCCGGTGTTCAAATTCTAGAGACAGCAAGAGAAATCCCATTGAGTCAGGGATCCTTCCCTGGGTCACACTCCCTGCATATGGTCAGAAATGCAGGATTATGTACTAAAGACACAGCTAAAGAGGACCCACTTCACTGTTTTGGGACCATTTGCAGGGGAGGCAAAATTGTGAGCTACTCACTTAAAGAGGTGATAACCATAAGTTTGCAGGAAAAAAAAATTGGAGAACAGAAGGATAACACTATCCTACGGTTTCTTCTGAAAATGGACGAAGGGAACAGCATTTCCATTTGGAAATTCTCTCCTGGCATTTCAATATTTATGGATTCTGAATTCTGAGAAAAATCAGTTGAGAAATTAGGAAAATGGGAAGGAACATTCTAATTTTCCTGTGAAAATTACAGCTTAATAGTCAGTATAGAGACCTTACTGGCTTGAAGAAATGCACTGACTTCAAGTCAAGCAAGATGAGGAAGCACTGACATGTGGAGATGAAAGTTAAGGTGAACAGGACAGGAGCAGTAAAGGAGCCTCAGTCAGACTTTCTTGTATCTGTTGCTGTGTTACAAGTGTGTGTTCATGGCCTTGTCCACTGCTAACAGTGAACCATTTCTGCAAATAAATATTAATGTCTTCCTAGGCATAGTATATGTTTTACAAATCCTATGAGAGGTTTTCTAAGAAATGCCAAGTTTTAGAAACAAAATATACCCTTAAATCGGCAATTTTGACAGTTGCTTCTTTCTAGTGCTATTCATCTTGCCAGGAGATCAGAATGTTATGTTATTTAAATGGTATTGGAGGGGATGATTGATGCCTTGTATAACAATGTCATGTAAACAACGATTAAAGCATTAAGTATTTGTGGTGTTACCTTTCAATCTTTAAAGGACTTTTCTTTAGCATTTATTTTGTGATAACATTCATTTCTTTTTAATGTTTTCTCTATTAATGCTATTGGATTTTATAATCTTGTTACAATATGTTGGCTCCTAATAATAAGAAATCATCATTTGTTATCATATCTCTTTAAAACAGAAGACTACTAAAACTTTTCATATAATCCTGTTACAGAAAAAAACGACTATTTGCTTGTTATTATAGTCATTTATTATTTTTCAAAAACTTGTAAGTGAAGTGTTATGAAAATCATATGAATTTGGGAATTCCCAAGCATTCTCAGAAATTCTATTTCCTTGTTCCCAAATCCCAATGATTAATATCTGCCAGGAGTCGGAAAACAGTGAAAGGAAGTAACATCCTATGTTGGATACCTGGTAGGGTTAGTGAAGAAACGTTATTGCTGAGCTCTGTGTTACGCTCACGAATGATGCCATTGAGGAAGTCACGCTTGTTGAAAGGAACGCAGATACACAAAGAGTTTTGCTGCTGTCTGTTGGATAAGAACCCCCTGGTCGATTTCAGCTCCTACTGCAAGTTACAAAAATCAATCCAATGATAAATGAAAAGTGCCCAGTGTGCTGGGAAATAACTTATTTTTTGGCTTCAGAGGAAATTTTAGAAACAGTGCCAAGTGAAACGTAAAAACAAACTACGAAGACGTTCATGAATTTCCCTCTGAAGCTGACAGCCGTATTTTAGCAGATGGAACTCCTACTATTAGCCCAACTCTTGGGTTGAAACAGTGTGTCCAGGAAACCCTATGTTAAAATGCAATGTGTTGGGGATATTGTTCCTCTATTTGCTTGAGTTAATTTTCAAATTAGTGTACTCTTGCTTAGCTGTGCTCTGAGGGAATGAACAAAAGATTGGTAAACTCTGATGGAGAACACTGGTCAGGCAGGGCACATAGAATCCCTGGGGATGGTGGTTCCTGGCAAATGGGGGAGGAGGCCCTGAGCCAGGCTTGGGCTGGGCTGGAGGAACATGAAGATGGGATCTACTCACAACCCCCAAAACTGAGGGGTCCTGGTAACATATTATTTCACCCTCAGCCATGCAAATTCATTACTTTTATGGATAAGATAGTTTTAAAAAACTAATTTACATTGAAATGTTAAAATATTTATATAGAGATTAGAAATATTTATATAGAGATTATTGGGAATCCCCTCCTAAAGCCAAACATAAAAACTACCAAAAAAAAAAAAAAATTCTGTGTAGGCTAAGATTGCAAATGACTGATGGAATGTCATTTAAATTAAACATGGAAAATATATTTCCTCTTTAATAAAGATCTAAATTCTATTCTTTTTAGGAGCCTTCAGAAATGAAATTCAACTATTAAAAAAAGTATAGAGAAGCCTTTAGAAAAGAAACTTTTCTTTTGCTGTATTATATATTAAAGAACTTTGATGAGAATAGTTCTAAAGTGTTTAATAATCGATTCCACTGATGTTTCTAGGTATTGTGGGGAACACCTAGAAATTAAATCTTCATCTTTGGCAGATCACAGGCCTATTATTTTTAGGTAAAACAATTAAAATCTGCTTTTAATAAATCACAAATTTTGCAAGTTAGCCATTAATAGTAAGTGCTTTTCAAAGTTTGGCCCAATACATGAAAAAGCCAGAAAAACATAGCTGCATTAGTTTTGCCCATCACCTTCTTATGCTGGCCTCAGGAGATTTATTAACAGCATTCAATATTTTAGGTAGGCTGGATGTGGTGGCTCATGCATGTAATCCCAGCACTTTGGGAGGCTGAGGTGGGAGGATGGCTTGAGACCAGGAGTTCAAGACCAGCCTGGTCAACCTAGTGAGCCCCTCGGTCTCTCTGAAAAGAAAAAAAAATTAGGTATCCTGTGGCTACCTCCAAAAACAAACTCCAGAGGAACTGAATTTTCTTTTTTATTTCATGTGTTGGGATAATGGCTTCTTTTGCAGTTACTTACGAAGAATTTAAGGGTCAGTAAAAATACTTTTTCATCCTTAATAACATGAATTCTCTAATTTGTGTGTGATATAATGCTAGATATTGTGCCAAAAGTGTTACATAGACATAATCCATGCCCATTTTCAAAGATAATACTAATATAGAGAATAAGAATCATTATTATTGTAGTAATTATTATTTTAGTAATAGTAGTAATAATCAAAACAATTACATCAAACACTTATTAAACCCTTATTATGTGATAGGTACTGTGTAAGCAATTTCCACATATTAGCTCCTTAAATGTGATCACTAACCCCATGAGGTAGGTAGCATTATGTCCATTTTATAGATGCAGAAACTGAGCTTTGAAGAGGGAAAGCAACTTGCCCAAGGCCATGCAGGCAGTCATTGATAAGGGTGGGGAGCGAGAAGTTGAAGTCTGAGATGTAAGTTCACAGACACGAGTACACAAACACGTACAAGATACTCGTATGACATGTGGGGTTGCTTGAAATATGTAATTGACTTTCCCCAGCACAAGAAAGTGTTTGGACAGATTTCAAAGGGATCTAACACTTCCTCAGAGGACTGCCCTACGACATTTTTCCGTGTGCTTTTCTGCCTCTTGTCCTATACTTTTGGCATTTCTTCTGCTCTTAGAGGCAATGAGTCAACAGCATATTTTTAGCACCTCCTGTGTGCATAGAAGTGGCCCCTGACTCAATGGGAGTGTATAACTACCATGGGCCAAATCAGTGTGCTTTCCTGTTAGCCAGGGGATTATAGAAGAACACGCTCCCCTGATTCCAACAGAACTTGCTGCCACTCTGATGTCTTCATTGTAAGGCCTCTAAATGAATGTTCAAGAAATTCATGTTAAAGGCACGTGTCATATGTGTAACTTGCAAACATTTGTGTACTTGTCTCTGTGTCCTTACACCTCAGGCTTCAACTCTTGTTTTTACCTTTATCAATGACTACCTGTGTGCTGTGTGGCTTTGGACCAATTGCTCACCCCCTCTAAAGCTCAGTTTCTGCATCTGTAAAATGGATATAATGCCATATATACATAGATATAGATATACATACACCAATATATATACACACATATATATGTGTGTATATACATATATATATAATATACAAACTGAAATATATAGTTATATAAATATTTCAGTTTAAGTTTCAAAAATCACTGGAGGGTATTTTTATAATACCCTTCAGCAATTTTACCTGCTGCCTTTGCACATTCTGGTGAATTTCTAAATGGAAGTCTGATGGAGATTAATCTTTTAATGCATCATAAATAAAAAAGAAAATCACAGAATGATGTAGCTGGAGAGGACCTTGGGGATCTAGTGTTTCATGAAAGATTAATGTCCTTGATCTGTTTGTAAGTGTTTTGGAAAAATCTTCCATGGTCAAATAAAACTTGGCAATGTTGGATTAAAGTTAAATAGGTTTTTTTTTTCCTGCAGAACTTCATAGTCTTTAATATGCTAATATGTTTTGTGAATCTACAAGGAATGAAGTGTTTCAATGCTTATTTTACCCAGATTCTCATTTTGGTACAGGCTGGTCAAGCTGAGTCAGCTAGTATATTCTCTAGATGGAGATGATGGCTGATGCCTTTTTGAGAGCAAGAGAGTCCCCAGGGGAAGCAAGGGTATATCAGTTGCTCCATTTCATGCCAAGGATCCTCAGTCTTTAGAGGCTCAGAGAAGGCTGAAAGGCTACTCTAGGCTATCAGGGCTACCATTCATTGTGACCCATGCTACAGAGAAGCTTTGAGCTCAGTGCAAAGGAGTGACCAGCACTTGAGAATCAGGAAAATTTATTTATTCCTGACCTAGTCCACTGAGGACATACAAGGAATGGGGCAGGGGAGTGTCACCAGCTATGGTTACAAGCTAGTCTGATTCTCTTTCATTAAGAAAACTGGTCCCTGTGAGTTTAGATTGGGAAGCACCAGGTTAAAAAATTTTTAGGCCAGGAGTGGTGGCCACTGTACTCCAGCCTGGGTGACAGAGTGAGAATCTGTCTTAAAAAAAAAAAAAAAGTTAAGTGATGTCTTCTGTTGAGGACCTCTCAGAACTTTTAATATGAAAGTGTGCATTGTGAAGAATGGGAGTAGAGTGTACAGGAGTTTTAAAAGCTACTTGGTCATGAAACTCTTGCTTTGTGCAGGATCCGAGGGGCACTAACATTCTGAGGAAAATATTTTGGGAAACATTGATCTAATCCAAACTTCTCATTTTACCAGCAAACAACTGTGGGGCCCTCTAAGTTTCCTTTCTCCATCATTGTGACAAATTCATTGGAATTAATTCAATCAAACCTGGGGTCAGCTTTGAAGAGATTTATTTAGCAGGTAAATCTGTTTTGTACATTTTGAGGGAGTTCTGAGTTTCCATAGTCAAAAACCACAGATCAATTTAACCAACCTTTATGGAATATCACCTATGGCCCAAAGACCCTTTAGCTACAGTGATGGTCTACAAAAATATAAACTGTAATTCTTGCAATACAGGAGATTAGTAATAATGGTAAATATAATGATGATGACACCATGAATAGCTAACATTTATTGAATGCCTTTCTATTAGTCAGGCACTTTACTAAGTATTTTAATCCTCCCAACAATTTATGAGGTAGGGATTATAATAATTCCCATCTTATAGTGAGGACACTGAGGTTAGGAAATTATCCTAGCCTAAACGTTAAGTGTAAGCATGAATAGAAAGGTGTTATCAGCCTATAAGACATTCCTTTATGAGTGATACAAAATCCTATATAAATTCAGAGAAAAGAAAAGTGGTTTTAGAAGTCCTTGATCAGTGAGTGTGAAGCATGTGGTGGCCCGGTTACTGTTTGGTTGCCCATCTGTCCTCCCTCTGGGGATCAGCACCCCCTTACTTTGGAAGAATTGTTTTCCTTTTCACTGTAAGGTTCTTTCTGGCTATGCGATGGGGCACATTGCCTCAAACTAGCCCTGTTCCAGTCTTTGAGAACCTTGAAATTGGAACCAAGGGAAGAGGATTGCCTCTTGAATGGTAATTCTCTAAAATCTAGTCTGAGGTGCTGGTGCCTAATCCCTGGGTCTGTGGAAGGAGCTGGGCTGTGAGAGGGGAGAATGATGTTGATGTCAAGAGAGAGGCAGGTGCTAGGAGCAGAGAGATGGAGGCCTGGAGGGTTTCTGGGCTTCTCTGAGGCTTAGGGTTTGGATCATTGTCTTCATTACTGGAACAAAGGATTTACCATACCTGCTCTTCTGGGAATGAAACTGTCCTGCTTTGCAAAATAAAGTGTCATTAGAAAGAGATCTTAAAAACCCCACACCATAGACAGGTGCACAGATCCGTAGAAGTGTTAAAGTTCTGTGTGTTGGATGCTAAGCCAAGACTCTTAAGTATGTTCTAAAGAGAAACTGGTGTGTGTAGGCTGTGCACTCCCAGGGAGATAAAAAGTTAGGAACTTTATGGGTTGGGCTTGGTGGCTCCCACCTGTAATCCCAGCACTGTGGGAGGCTAAAGTGGGCAGATTGATTGAGCTGAGGAGTTCGAGACCAGCCTAGGCAACATGGTGAAACCCCATGTCTACAAAAGCTACAAAAATTAGCTGGGCGTGGTGGCATGTACCTGTAGGCGGGAGGATCGCTTGAGCCCAAGAGGGAGAGGGTGCAGTGAGCCATGATTGTGCCACTGCACTCCACCTGGGTGACAGGAATTTTATGGGGAATGGGATCTTGGAGACTGAGTAGAGACTAGAGGAAAAAAAAAAAAACTACCTCCCCAACTGGCCACACTATCCTTTAAAAAAATGTTAATTGACAAATTAAAATTGTATGTATTTACGGAGGTATAATGTGATGTTATGATATATGTATACATTGTGGAATAATTAAATCCAGAGAATTAATAGATTCATCACCTCAAAACCTATCTTTTTTGTGGTGAGAACATTTGAAATTTATTGTCTTAGCAATTTTGAAATACACAATACTTCATTGTAAACTACAGTCACCATGCTGTGCTGTAGATCTCAACAAAATGTATTCTTCCTGTCTCAACTAAAACATTGTACTCTTTGACAACATTTCCCCATTCCTCTCATCCCCTCCAAAAACACCCATTCTTTATGTTGAAGAGAATGGCTAAAAAGTCCCAGCAGGTTTCAACTGACGGCTTCAGTGGTTGTCCCATCACACTTCAATGTTATTAATAGAAAGGGGAGGGGCAATACATAATTCGGACAGGCAGAAAGTACCATTGTAACCACTTTCCTGACTTCACAGAAAAAGTCCTCTTGTTTTCCTCTGTAAAATGGGAACTGCGTGAATACCATTATTCTTTTCTTCAGCCTCCAAAGAAAAAACAGATGCAAAGCCTTTTATCAATTGCAAAACAGTATACAATGTGTGTTATTACTCACAGTTGTCTTACTGTGACCAAACACTTTATAAGCCTGCGGCAAGTCAGCCTTACTCTCAGGAAGTGGACAATATTTGGGGAAGGAGAAGCAGCAGGATCTTTCAGGACAGTAGCCTTGGTGGGTCCAAAAATTCCTTGAGCGAAATGGGAGACAAAACTTTCTTCCTGCTTTGCGGTTTATCCTGTTAGTCTTGTCTCTCTTCACTCCTATTTTCTATGGAGAATTTCCTGGTTTTGGAGTTTGGGTGCGTTTTATGGAGAGGAGGCAGAACATCTTTAGCTCCAGCAGAATGAAAGGATACATGCAAAGGAACCTAGCACAGTATGTGGTACCCAGTTCCCCTTTAACTTGGCTTTATTCATTCACTCCTGGTAGGGCATTAATAAGGGATTTAGCCCCCTCCTATTGAAAACGATTAATTCAGGGAAGAGTTCAGGCAGTGTGGACAGATACAGTGTAGGCCAAGCCTGTTTCTAAGGCAGGAGCTGGGTAGGGAGGGTGAGAAGGGCGAGAAGAATAGGGAAATATGTGTCGTCTGTGTTGCTGCTGTTGCAACCACCACAACAAACAAACAAGTGAAAAAAAAAAAAAAGAAATGTCCATACCGGAAAGTGTGCTGTTTTGGAGGAGGCTGGGGAAAGTGTGGATGGCTCGAGTGGGTCCTGTTGGATTGAAGTCT